>NW_007150432.1:0-6541 GCF_000164805.1 Carlito syrichta | reverse complement strand
GCTACTTGGAAGGCTGAGGCGGAAGGATCGCCGGAGCCCAGCAGGTCGAGGCTGCGGTGGCCTGGAGCAACCACTGCACTCCAGTCTGGGCGACAGAGTGAGACTCCAACTCAAAAAAAAAAAAGAAAAAGAAAGAAAGAAAGAAAGAAATAATGTTACTTCAGTAGGCCAGTTGACAACCATCTTCTTTATGTGATCCAGAATAACGGTAACCATGAGCAAGCAATCAGTTGCAGGTATTTGACCACCTTCTGTCTGCTTATCAACTGTTCTTGGTGATGGATGGAGTCTTAAGACTCAATACCGGTTCTCAGAGGGCTTACTTAATTTAGGAAAAAGCCAATCATTCTGGACGAAATTGAGATGAATTCATTGTTAAAGTCAACTGCTGACTGCAAATTAGGGCAGAGGCAGGCTTCCTATTCATCTGAAGGTCATCCTGACCCCACAAGGCTGGGTGGAGCAGCTGAAAGCTTCAGGAGGATCTGTATAAACTTAAAGACCGGTGCCATGAGCTTTTGGATTCTACAGAAGTCTAAGAGTGGAGGCAGGTCATTTTGCCCATTGTATTATTTACTCACCTCCATTTCTGTAAAGGCTTTGTAAGGCACTTTGAATTTGCCTTACTTAATTTTCTAAACAACCCTGTGAAGTCTATTCTATTGCCTTATTCTTTAGATGGAATATGTGGGACAGAGAATGTTCACCAATTCTCCAAGTTCACCCTGATGACTAGTGATCAAGTTTCACAAGACCTTCCCCGGCTCCCAAACACAAAACTCAGACTGCCGCTTTCAGCTACATCACAATGTGGGCATATACAGTCTTTACAATGAAATTCCCATTCACCTAGATTTCACTACAACTTTCTTTCTAATGATTAATAGTTTCGTAGGAGCAGAAAAGTCCCTGAATGCTGTATTTTTGGATAAATCCAAAGGATTTGTGATTCACTGTGAGGAAGGAGAAAAGAAGCTGCTCTCTCATGTTGTATCTACATTGTTTCATAGGTGAAGGTAGGATTAATTACAATGTCGCCTTTGAGTCAATCATTTCTCAAGGTTTTGTCCCCTGAAAATATTCCAGCACAGTAATTGTTTGATATACTGTTATACAATTTAAAATATTTCTTGCATACAGATCAATAATTAAGTAACAAAACAGGTTCACCACATCCTACATTGTTAACCAATTTAATGACCATTTCCTAAGGACTACTCCATACCTGTTTTGGAACTTCATGGGATGTCTTTTCTCATCCTGCTGTAGGACAGATGCTAAGGGAGCTTGCAGAGAACTGCTATTGTTTATAATCTGTACTAATATAAGCCCCTGCTCAAATAGTTCCAGAAGCTAGCTGGCAAGGAAACCAGCATCTCAGGATTGGTGGTGGTACAAGTCTCACCTGCCAGAGTACCTTGGCTTTAACACCTGGGATCACAGCTCTCTCATTTCTCCCATTCCCCTCCTGAAGACATCAGTACACAGAAAGATTTCTCTTCTGGGAACACAAAGGGATAATAAAAAATGGCAGATGAGAAAACAACCAGGAGCCCGAGGTTCTACACATGCCTCCCTGACAAGGTGATGGCTGTTGGACAGACATGAGGCCCATAGTTACCAGATCGTCTTTTTCTGTTTGAAAGAAATTGAAAATCTTAAAGTGTCTGCAAAATTGCTTATTATTAATGGGCTCATTTAAAAAAAAATTCTATATAGACAAACAAAACACATCTCCAAGGCAGCACCCAGTGTGCCCCGACCCCTCAGCATCATGTTGCTACCTCTTGCTCCCGCTGCCTTGACATGTGCCCACATAGTTAACTCTTGTGCTGCTATCACAACATCAAGCAAGGTCCTACCCACTGCTAAGGGACCCAGGCCCCAACCCTGATTCTCACCCAGGCAGAGCAATTGACCTAGAAGAAAGCCACCCTCCAAGAGAGTCATTTCTGTTGCCAAGTACCTTGCAGCTGCTGTAGTACAAATACAAGCAAGGGGGACTTAATTCAAACCTGGAAGAATCAGTGTGAATTACCTCTACTTAAATGAGAGGGAAGACGAGTTTTCAAATAAGTATTGATATTATACGAAATACCTTATTTTCTTAGTACTGAACCCAATTCATTTACTGTTTCTATATTGCTTTAAATCTTACCCAATATCTATGTACCAGGTGAGTAAGACCTGATTGATATTTATGTTTATATTTTATATTTTGTAAACCCTTTCATGAGAGAAATTGTTAAATTACCTCTGTGTGAATACTTTAAAATGGTAAAAGCACCTTTACAGGCATTAAGTCACTTTCTCCCTCAGAGCTAAACAGGGCAACAATCATGCCTTCTTTCAATTAATACATCATTTTGGAATGATAATAATATTGTGAGCACTGGCAAGACATTGGTAACACAGAACCAGGCAAATAAAAACAGGACTATCTGGACATGGGAATAGGTTTCACAAATGCTTGGGTGGTGAGGGGAAGATTCACAAGGACCATAGCTTTTGTCCTGACTCAGGTTCCACCAGAGGAGGAAGGACTATGGTATGAGAAAGGCCAGTAGTCTCACACAAAACAAAAATGTGGGACCATTTTATAAAAATCATTAAGGACCTCAAGAAATGGTAGCAGCAGAGTGCTAAACCAAGTGTGGGCTCTTCTGTGCGTGGGGACTGAAGAGGTTGCTGGCAGTGAAGTCATCTTGGATGAGGGCATTCCACCTGAGAAGACCAAGTCGATGGAATCACAGAGGTAAAGGTCAAAGTCATATTTAGAAAAAGATGAAGGTCCATGAGCCCAGAACCTGTGCAGGGCTTTGAGGCCTCTGAAAAAGTTGGTCTTCATTTTGTGGATATTAGGACATTATGGAAAGTTCTTCTCAGGGGAAGCTTCCAGTCTAACCTGCTTTAAATATTTATGTGGTGGCAGTGAGATTGAGCAATTGCAAGATATGGGCAAGACTAGAGGAGGGTCCACACTGCGGCTACTGCAGGCCCAGATGGCAAACCACTAAGGCCTTTCTCCACATTGTGCAAATTGGATGGAGAGGGGAGAATGTGCAACAGTCCCGTGTTTACTGTGAGTTTTTTTACTAAAGCGCCTGCATGGCTGAGTCCTGGCCAAAACATGAAGCACAATGATTTATAATGTTACTTTGTAGTCAAGAGCTCAAAAAGTGTTTTGTCAGCATGGATCATGGATAAGATGGCTTAATGAGTTGCACCTGGTCTTTGTGAAACCCCTGCCCCTTTCCCAAAGGATTGTGCCTTTGGAACAGGAATGTAGGAAAGTAGCAAGAATGTTCATATTGAAATGAATAAAATATGAAATACCTAATCTAAATAAACTATAATAAACTGTATTAGCTAGCTTGACATGAGTAACTCGATTTTGTAACAGATCTTCCACGTTAACCTGGGAATAACCCCCTTATGCAACCTTCCCGTAATCATCCTGCACACCCATATTCCTGTACCCTTTGGAGGTTGGAATCTCCCTAGTGACTTCTGTAACCATCTGTACTGCTTACTAACCAAATGTATTGCCAAGAATTATCAATCAAACTGTACAGCTTATGTAATTTATGCCTTTAAATGCCCACTACTACCTCTGTTTGGGGCCAGGAGTTATTTGGGACACTCCATCCACTCTCGGTCACCGGTGTCAATAAAGGACTCATAATCTGACCTTTTCTGTGTGTTGCCATCATTTCTCACAATCCAGCTATAACATTTGAAGAACCCAGCAAGAAGTTGTCACCAACCTCAGAAGATGGCCTCGCTCCAGCTCTCCCAGGTTCAGCGAAGAAGTTATGGGGAGGCGGCCCCTGAGTCATTCTAGAGCCCCATAGCTTCTCATCTAACTTGGAGGGAGAAGGAGCGACCACTGATTTACTCCCACCTCAAAAATTCCTGAGTCCGTCTGCATTTTCCTAGGAGGTAAGAATCTGTTTGACCTGTTTAATCTGTATTTGGCCACAACTCTATTAAGGAGGATAGAGCCTGATGAAGCCTCTCCTTAGACTCTGTTCATTGACCCAAGATGTGGGTAGAACAGTGTCTCGGTTTAGTACCTGGTTTCTGTTTGGGTACCCGCTTTTACTTCTGATTGCTTATAACCTTGGCCCCTTTCTGTTCTTTGTGTCCTTGCTGCGTGTTCCTTGCTACAGGGCGTGCTTCTGCTACACCTCGAGATTGACATTTTGGCTATAAACTTTTTATAAGCCTTTGCTTATCTCTTTTGTAATTGGAGATCTGCTCTCATCAGGTGCCTCCTGTGATTTACTGGTTTTTAACAATGTGGGGCCTAAGGCCCACAAGCCTACAAATCCCCTGGACTCTATGTTAAGAAACTTCTCTGTCAGGTTTGCAGAAAATTATGGAGTACGTCTCTCAAAGGGCAAGCTCCGGACCTTCTGCAAAATCAACTGGTAATCTTGAATAACCCTCTACAGGGTCTCTGGATGCTCATATTACTCGGATTGATTTTGTTTTGCTTGTTCTGTTCATGGCCATAATTCTGTTTTTTGGTTTCAGAGCTCTGATTTGGATTTTTTTTTTTTTTTTTAGTTTTCTCTAAGTTTGTTTTTGTCTTTTTTCTCCCTTTTCCATTGATATTGCTTATACAGTTCAGCCAGTTCTAACAACAAATGTAAACATCATTTAAACCTGCACAGCTTTTATTGAACTGCCTATTAGGACAAAGTTTAGCCATGCAAGCTGGTTCCACTTTTGTCAGAAGTATAATTTAAATTTGAATATCTTAAAATAATAATAAACTTGTTGCTGTTTCATGGTTGAAATTTTTTTTAAAAAGGTTATTGAATCTAGATTTGTTTAGTTATGTTTACATGTATACCTGTTATACGTTTTGTCCAACATGCTACCAAATTGACTATGAAGTAAATAAGTACTCATAAAATGCATATAGCCTTAATGATTAATAACAATATAAAAATATATCTTTAACACTGTCAACATACATGTCATCAAACCTTACAAAATTACAAGCCTAGCCATGACCAGGATAATCTCTATTTTTATAAGTGCTTTGTTATAAGTATGACTAATTTTAAATTGTTGGCTCCAAACCACTAAACCTTCTGAATTATCAGTAAAATGCTAAAAACTGATTGGCCAGGAATTAGTTTTCATAAGGAATTAAGCAAGCTGCTATAAATAAAAAAATATATAAATAATACAATACATATGAGTAAGCACTTCATGTAATTTAAAAAATCTCACAATTATTTTAAAGATCCATTAAGTGTCTGAGTTACTTTCAATTAAAAAAAGAATCAGTAATATGAAATAAAAAATACAGGGATAACAGAGTCCAAGCACGTCATCATCGATGCTATGTAAAAATCAGGACAAAAATCACAAAGGGGAATTTATAAAGAAGAAAATCTTGGTATATAATCAAGTTAGTTGTAAATTTTTTCTCCTGTTCTAACTGCTGTTATGACTTAAAAGATAGTACAAATTTGCTAACAGTCATTTGTAATTGCTACCAGTTAACTATAATTTTAATTTTTTTCCACCCAAGCTTACAAGTGCTTTAATAAATTTTATTTCAAACTTTACCATGTGCTAACACATTAATGTTAAATAACACCACTATCTGGGGGTATATAAAGACAGAAATCATGTTATGTCAGGCTTCCTAAAGTTGTATTTTATGAACAAAAGAATAAATCGCTTGTTGTTCCTAATTAGCACCCGCTTATAAAACAGGTAAAACTTTAAATACTAAATAACTTCCATAATATGATAAGGTTTAAAAACTGGCCGACTCCTAGTACATCTGCCAGGTAAGTAAGGTAATGAGTACTTTATGTGAGTACAGTAAAAATAAGAACTGATCACTCCCACTTATTTGTTGCATTGTTGTTCTTGTTGTAAGTTGTGGACAGTTTATGCCTTTCAACTGAAACTACAATTTAGCAATTTTTAAGAATTCTTAGCCGGGCTCGGTGGCTCAGCCTCTAATCCCGCGCCTTTGGGAGGCTGAGGTGAGTGGATTGCCTGAGCCCGTGGGTTCAAGACTCGCCTGGGCAGCAAGACCTCATCTCTACAATAAAATCAAAAAATTAGTAGGGGGTGGTAGCGCGCCCCTGTAATTCCAGCTACTCAGAAGGCTGAGGCGGAAGAATTGCCGGAGCCCAGTCGGTCGAGGCTGCCTTGGCCCTAAACGGCCACTGCACTCCAGTCTGGATGACAGAGTGAGACTCCAACTCAAAAAAAAAAGAAAAAAAGAATTCTTAACAACTTTGCCCATTCAAAATTATACAAAGTAGGAACATATCAATACACATTCATGTGGTCTGTTCACTCTAAGGCTTTCCATCAGATTGTCACAAATAAAGAAATAGTTAAAAAGTTTCATATGTATAACATTAAAAAATGAGCTTTTTAATTTTTTAACCAAAACAAAACAGTGTCAACACGGAGGGCAGCAGAACCAGAGGGCCAAAGGTGAACCCCAATTGGCAGTCACAATTAGCGACCAAAACTCCAAGTGCCCATTAAAAATCTG
>NW_007150431.1:0-976 GCF_000164805.1 Carlito syrichta | reverse complement strand
TCTGTTGGGTCCCAGTGCCACTCTCGCTGTCTAGAGCCTGCCCTTTGGAACTTTGGAGCTCTGGAACTCCGGGTCCACCCTGGCTGAGGCACTCAGCGTGAGACCTCAAACCAGAGGACCCAGACAAGCGGAGAAAAACAGATCTGCTTAAACTGCCTTGCCATTCTCCAGGAAGAGACTTCCATTGCCCTGCCCACCTAGCAACAAACTTTACCTCATTTCCTAAGGCCAGGTATTGCAGTGTGCGGGGAAGTTTTGGGTCCCTGCTCCTCCCAGCTCTCTCCCCGGCCCGGCACCCGGCACCGCAGGTCGCACAGGGAGGCTCTGAGCGCCCGCCCCTCAGAGACACCGGTTCCATTACTGGCTGAATACTCTGTAGGGACCCAGTGCCACTCTCGTCATTTACAGCCTACCTTTTGGAACTTTGGAGCTCTGGAACTCCGGGTCCACCCTGGCTGAGGCACACAGCGTGAGACCCCAACCCAGAGGACCCAGACAAGCGGAGAAAAACAGACCTACTTAAACTGCCTTGCCATTCTCCAGGCAGACTTCCATTGCCCCACCCACCTAGCAACAAACTTTACCTCAGCTTTTAAGGCAACAGTGTGAAGCAGGAGACAAAGCCCCACCCCTATGCTGCAACGAAAAACAAAAGGGAGAGGCTGGAATCGGAGATCACAGAAGTGACTCTAGTCTGATCGCTTATTTTGACCTATGATTTTATCATTGAAACTGTTGGTCTAGATTACGTTTGGTGTTTACCTTCTGACTTATACTGTTTCTTGATTTTTTTGGCCTGTCTCTGTTTAGCTATCAGTATTCTTTAGGGAATCTTTCTTACCTGTCTTTTTTCACTTCTTCCCAGTCCTGTGTCTCTCTCACACCTGATAGTTGGTATGTATATCTGTTTTCCCTCTTGCACTTCTCCCTTTAGCTTATTTTGACTTATGATTTTATCATTGTAACTGTTAGTTTA
>NW_007150430.1:0-809 GCF_000164805.1 Carlito syrichta | reverse complement strand
GGGATCTTTCTTACCTGTCTTTTTTCACTTCTTCCCAGCCCTGTGTCTCTCTCTCACCTGATAGTTGGTATGTATATCTGTTTTCCCTCTTGCACTTCTCTCTTTCGCTTATTTTGACTTATGATTTTATCATTGTAACTGTTAGTTTCGATCACGTCTGTTGTTGACCTTCTGACCTACACTGTTTCTCGATTTTATTGACCTGTGTCTGTGTAGCTATCAGTACTCCTTAGGGAATCTTTCTTACGTGTCTTTCTTCACTTCTTCCCGATCCTGTGACTGTTTTTCACCTGATAGCTGGTATGTATATCTGTTATCCCTCTCGCACTTCTCTCTTTCGCTCATTTTGACTTATGATTTTATCATTGTAACTGTTGGTTTAGATCACGTTTGTTGTTTACCTTCTGACTTACACTGTTTCTCGATTTTATTGCCCTGTCTCTGTGTTGCTTCAGTACTCTTTAGTACTATGTAGCTATCAGTACTCTTTCTTACGTGTCTTTCTTCACCTCTTCCCAGCCCTGTGTCTCGTTCTCACCTGATAGATGGTATGTATATCTGTTTTCCCTCTCGCGCTTCTCTCTTTCTAACTCCCTATTGACCCCCCCTTCCTCCATTATTTTCCTCTTCTATATGCCCCCTTTTTAAATCTAGGGACCAAGACTGCAAACTGCTGAAAAGACAGACTGTAAAGCAGAGGGAAAAGTGAACAAAACCAGAAGATCCTCATAAGGAAGAAAGGTCATTGCAGAGAGAATAAAGCAACCCCACTTTCCCTCAAACAGATTGAGAGGGGAGGGAAAGGGTAA
>NW_007150429.1:0-762 GCF_000164805.1 Carlito syrichta | reverse complement strand
CCAGATACCCGTTTACAACGATCAAAGGGGACCAGAATGTTGCTGGAGTCTGAATTGACAGATCGTAGTATCCACATGCTAAATAGCTTCACAACATGAGGGGAGTTGGAAGCACTGATTCTTTTTTGTCCCGTAGCAAGACGCCCTGATAATTATTTTGTATTGAGGACTCGTGTAACACAGATTCCTTATTCTTCCTTTGCTAGAGGCCATATAGTGTCCTGTATATGCATTCTCCCTTTCCCCAGACACCTGTTTGGAACGCTGATTGTTGTTTAGCCCTTAGCAAGACGACATGTAGATTATGTGACCGAGGAACCGTGTAAAACACATTCCTTATTTTTCCTTAGCAAGAGGCTGCGAAGTTTCCTGTATTGAGAACTGTTAGCCACATTCCTGCTTCGATTCCCTGAATCTTGTTTAGCCCTTACCAAGGCACCCTGTGGTTTTTGGTTGATAGGGAAAACGTGTAACCCAGATTGCTTAGTCTTTCTTAGCAAAAGGCCGTGTAATTGCCTGTGTATGAGGACTCCATTTCCCCAGATTCATGCATCAAAAACCCTGATTCGTGTTTAGCACTTAGGAAGACGCCCTGAATTTTTTTGTGATTGAGGACACGTGTAACCATATTCCTTATTCTTACTTAGCAATAGGCAGGGCAGTTTCCTGTATATGAGTACTCCCTTTACCTAGGTTCCTACTTCAAAAACCGGATTCTTGGTTACCTCTTAGTAAGACGCCCTGTGGATTTTTGGGTTTGAG
>NW_007150428.1:0-700 GCF_000164805.1 Carlito syrichta | reverse complement strand
AGGACTCCCTTTCCCCAGAACCCTGTTTGGAAACCCTGATTCTTGTTTAGCCTTTAGCAAGAGGTCATGTATATATGGTGAAGGAGGAACCGTGTAAAACAAATTTCTTATTTCTGAGGACTGCTATAACCCCGATTCTTGGCAAGGGGTTGTGTAATATTCTGTATGTTACAACTCTCATTACATAGATCCTGCTTCGAAACTCTGAATCTTTTTTAGCCCTTTCCAGACGCCCTGTAGATTTTTGGGATTAAGGACTCATGTATCCCAGATTCCTTATTCTTTCTTAACAATAGGTCATGTAGTTGCCTGTATATAAGGACTCCATTTCCCCAGATGCATGCTAAAAACACCCTGATTCGTTTTTTGCCCATAGCAAGACGACCTGAAGGTTTTTTGGGACTGAGGACACAAGTAAGGAAGATTCCTTATTCTTACTTAGCAATAGGCAGTGAAGTGATTCCTGGTTACCTCTTAGGAAGATGGTCTGTAGTTTTTGGGATTAAGGACTCATGTAAACAAGTTTCCTTATACTTCCTAAGCAATATGACGTGTAGTTACCTGTATATGATGACTCCCATTACCCAGGTTCCTGTTTCACTCTGCAGGATGCTGAGATAGTTCCTGGAGACCGAGAATTCTAGTTGTTTGGCTATCAAGAGAAAGACTCCCATAATATTCTTTGGGAACTGGAATCGAA
>NW_007150427.1:0-819 GCF_000164805.1 Carlito syrichta | reverse complement strand
TCTAATTTCTTGAACTTTTCATATAAACTGTAGAATATTCTTGTCTCTAGCTACACAAAATTTTGCTGGAATTTTGACTTGAATTGTGTTCAAGCTTTACACCATTTTTGGAAGAATTGCCATCCTGATTTGTGGAGTCTTCCAACTCATGAACGGGCATATCTCTTCCTTTATTTAGATATCTTTGCTTTTTTTTTTTTTTCAAACAGTGTTTTATAGGTTTCAACATCGACTTCCTGAATGTGTTTTGTTACATGTATGCTAAAGTTTTTCTTTTCTTTTCTTTTTTTGAGTTGGAGTCTCACTCTGTTGTCCAGACTGGAGTGCAGTGGCCGCTCCCAGCCACCGCAGCCTGGACCTGCTGGGTTCCGGCGATCCTTCTGCCTCAGTCTTCCAAGTAGCTGGAACTATAGGTGCGCGCTACCACGTCCAGCTCATTTTTGATTTATTGTAGAGATGTGGTCTTGCCAAGTTGTGCAGGCGGGTCTCGAACGTGCGGGCTCAGCCAATCCACTCACCTCAGCCTCCCAAGGTGTGGGATTACAGACTGAGCCACTGAGCCCGGCTTCCTTTTTTTTGAGCAAGCAAAAAATGGTATTGTGTCCACATGTTCATTGCTAGTATATAGGAATATGGTTGATTTCAATATGCCAATCTGGTGTCTTGTACCTTGCACAAATCACTTATTATTTCTAGGAGATGTTTTTTTTTTTTTAGAATCCTTGTGATTTTCTATAAACATGCTGTGTGCAATTAGGGCCAGTTTTATTTCTTCTTTTACTGTCTGTATGCTTTTAATGTCTTTCTTTCCCCCCACGT
>NW_007150426.1:0-689 GCF_000164805.1 Carlito syrichta | reverse complement strand
AGGTAACAACAAATGTGATCTAAACCAACAGTTACAATGATAAAATCATAAGTCAAAATGAGCGAAAGAGAGAAGTGCGAGAGGGATAACAGATATACATACCAGCTATCAGGTGAAAAACAGTCACAGGATAGGGAATAAGTGAAGAAAGACATGTAAGAAAGATTCCCTAAGGAGTACTGATAGCTACACAG
This sequence comes from Carlito syrichta, assembly GCF_000164805.1. Lineage (NCBI taxonomy): Eukaryota > Metazoa > Chordata > Mammalia > Primates > Tarsiidae > Carlito > Carlito syrichta. The sequence goes on along the minus strand of NW_007150426.1, from coordinate 495 downwards.
ACACAGGTCAATAAAATCGAGAGACAGTGTAGGTCAGAAGGTCAACAACAGACGTGATCTAAACTAACAGTTACAATGATAAAATCTTAAGTCAAAATAAGCGAAAGAGAGAAGTGCAAGAGGGAAAACAGATATACATACCAACTATCAGGTGAGAGAGAGACACAGGGCTGGGAAGAAGTGAAAAAAGACAGGTAAGAAAGATTCCCTAAAGAATACTGATAGCTAAACAAAGACAGGCCAAAAAAAATCAAGAAACAGTATAAGTCAGAAGGTAAACACCAAACATAATCTAGACCAACAGTTTCAATGATAAAATCATAAGTCAAAATAAGCGATCAGACTAGAGTCACTTCTGTGATCTCCGATTCCAGCCTCTCCCTTTTGTTTTTCGTTGCAGCATAGGGGTGGGGGCTTTGTCTCCTGTTTCACACTGTTGCCTTAGGAGCTGAGGTAAAAGTTTGTTGCTTGTGGGCGGGGCAATGGAAGTCTGCC
>NW_007150425.1:0-882 GCF_000164805.1 Carlito syrichta | reverse complement strand
CAGTTACAATGATAAAATCATAAGTCAATATGAGCGAAAGAGAGAAGTGCGAGAGGGATAACAGATATACATACCAGCTATCAGGTGAAAAACAGTCACAGGATCGGGAAGAAGTGAAGAAAGACACGTAAGAAAGATTGCCTAAGGAGTACTGATAGCTACACAGACACAGGTCAATAAAATCGAGAGACAGTGTAGGTCAGAAGGTCAACAACAGACGTGATCTAAACTAACAGTTACAATGATAAAATCATAAGTCAAAATAAGCGAAAGGGAGAAGTGCAAGAGGGAAAACAGATATACATACCAACTATCAGGTGAGAGAGAGACACAGGGCTGGGAAGAAGTGAAAAAAGACAGGTAAGAAAGATTCCCTAAAGAATACTGATAGCTAAACAAAGACAGGCCAAAAAAATCAAGAAACAGTATAAGTCAGAAGGTAAACACCAAACGTAATCTAGACCAACAGTTTCAATGATAAAATCATAGGTCAAAATAAGCGATCAGACTAGAGTCACTTCTGTGATCTCCGATTCCAGCCTCTCCCTTTTGTTTTTCATTGCAGCATAGGGGTGGGGCTTTGTCTCCTGTTTCACACTGTTGCCTTAGGAGCTGAGGTAAAGTTTGTTGCTAGGTGGGCGGGGCAATGGAAGTCTCTGCCTGGAGAATGGCAAGGCAGTTTAAGCAGGTCTGTTTTTCTCCGCTTGTCTGGGTCCTCTGGCTTGGGGTCTCACGGTGTGTGCCTCAGCCAGGGTGGACCCGGAGTTCCAGAGCTCCAAAGTTCCAAAAGGCAGGCTGTAAATGACGAGAGTGGCACTGGGACCCTACAGAGTATTCAGCCAGTAATGGAACCGGTGTCTCTGAGGGGCGGGCGCTCAGAGC
>NW_007150424.1:0-802 GCF_000164805.1 Carlito syrichta | reverse complement strand
TCAACAAGACAAGAAATACAAACTACCGCAACTGGTCTAATATTACACAGGTAATTTGAATAATTTGCTACAACTATGAAATAAATTGAGTTTATAATTGTAAAATTCCCAGTTTTGTAAGAAAAAGAAATTTCCAGACCCAGATGGTTTCACCAGAGGATTCTGGAAAACATTTTAAAGACGAATTAATTAGCGTGTGCCTGTAGTTCCAGTTAATTGGACGGCTGAGGCAGAAGGATTGCCGGAGCCCAGCAGGTCAAGACTGGGCGATGGAGTGAGACTCCAACTCAAAAAAAAAAAAAAAAAGACAAATTAATACCAATTCTACACAGTATCTTCCAGAAAATAGAAGAGAACACTTCCCAAGTCATTTTAGGGATTAGGTATTATACTGATACCAAAACTAGACAAAGCGAGTACAAAAAAGAAGACTACAGGTCAATGTCCTTCACGAATATGATCACCGACATCTTTAACAAAATCGTATCAAATATAATTCAGCAAAATCTGGAAAGAATTATACACCATGACCAAGTGGGGTTTACTCCAGAGATACAGGCTGATACAATTTTTTAAAAAATCAATGTAACCTACCTCCACAAGCCACAGAAGAAAAATCACACAATTGTATGAATCTATGCAGAACAAAAAGCATTTAACAAAATCATCATCTATCTTTGACCACCACGCTCCCAAAAATAAGAAAATGGTAATTTCCTCATAGTGACGAGGGCCATGTATAAAAAACCATCAGCAGCTGGGCTCGGTGGCTCAGCCTGTACTCCCGCGCCTTTGGGAGGCT
>NW_007150423.1:0-735 GCF_000164805.1 Carlito syrichta | reverse complement strand
GGACAGCTCCAAAGAAGAGACCATCTACAACATGATCTGAGCCACCTAGGAGAATCGGGTGGTGCCAGGATGGAGAGTCAGGGCAACATGGTGGTCATCCACGTCATCATCCAGGACCTGCAGCAGATGGTGAGCCCCACGACCGGCACCCCACCCCGTCTTCTGCCCTGTGGTCACATCTGGGTGATGTCACTTGCGGCTTGAATGCCAGAGGGCTGCTGTGGTCCACTCCGGATCCGTCCCCACGGTCCCCACATTGTGCACCCTCTTTGCTCCAAACTTGTGTCTCCTCCTCCCCACCGGGATTCCTGCCAGTCCTAGCTCCCTGCTGGCCTCACATCTGTTTCTACCTTGATCACAAACATTGAGTATCTACTACATGCCAGCTCAGGGGGCATGGTGGCTCATGCTTGTCATCCCAGTCCTGTGCGAGGCCTGGGCAGGAGGACTGCATGAGGCCAGGAGTTCGAGACCAGCTGGAGCAACATAGTGAGACCTCATCTCCACAAAAAAATCAAAATTAACTGAGTGTGGTGGCTTATACCTGTGATCTGAACTACTCGGGAGGCTGAGGCAGAGGGATTGCTTGAGCCCAGGAGTTCAAGACCAGCCTTGGCAACTTATTGAGACTCTGTCTCTAAATTTTTTTGTTTAAAATTAGCCAGGTATGGTGGTGCCTGTAGTTCCAATTAGTTGGGAGGCTGAGGTGGGAGAATAACTTGAGTCCAGTGTTTT
>NW_007150422.1:0-841 GCF_000164805.1 Carlito syrichta | reverse complement strand
CAGCTCCAAAGAAGAGACCATCTACAACATGATCTGAGCCACCGAGGAGAATCGGGTGGTGCCAGGATGGAGAGCCAGGGCAACATGCTGGTCATCCGCGTCATCATCCAGGACCTGCAGCAGATGGTGAGCCCCACGACTGGCACCCCACCCCATCTTCTGCCCTGTGGTCACATCTGGGTGATGTCACTTGCGGCTTGAATGCCAGAGGGCTGCTGTGGTCCACTCCGGATCCATCCCCACGGTCCCCACATTGTGCACCCTCTTTGCTCCAAACTTGTGTCTCCTCCTCCCCACCGGGATTCCTGCCAGTCCTAGCTCCCTGCTGGCCTCACATCTGTTTCTACCTTGATCACAAACATTGAGCACCTACTACATGCCAGCTCAGGGGGCATGGTGGCTCATGCTTGTCATCCCAGTCCAGTGCGAGGCCTGGGCAGGAGGATTGCATGAGGCCAGGAGTTCGAGACCAGCTGGAGCAACATAGTGAGACCTCATCTCCACAAAAAAATCAAAATTAGCTGAGTGTGGTGGCTTATACCTGTGATCTGAACTACTCGGGAAGCTGAGGCAGAGGGATTGCTTGAGCCCAGGAGTTCAAGACCAGCCTTGGCAACTTATTGAGACTCTGTGTCTAAATTGTTTTGTTTAAAATTAGCCAGGTATGGTGGTGCCTGTAGTTCCAATTAGTTGGGAGATTGAGGTGGGAGAATAACTTGAGCCCAGGGTTTTCAGACTGTGGCAAACCGTGATTGCACCACTGCATGGACACACAGCAAGACCTTGTCTTTAAAAGTAATAATAAAAATTGTATTGTTAAGCCGGCCTCAGTCTGTAATCC
>NW_007150421.1:0-885 GCF_000164805.1 Carlito syrichta | reverse complement strand
TTTTTTTGTTTGAGTGAATCTCCCTCTGTCACCCAGGCTAGAGTGCAGTGTCACATTCAGGCAATCCTCCTGCCTCAGCCTCCTCAGTAGGTGAGACTATAGGTGTGCGCCACCATGCCCAGCTAATTTTTTGACTTGTTATAGAGTAGAGGTCTCATCAAGTTGCCCAGACTGGTCTCAAAGCCCTGGACTCAGGCCATTCTCTCACCTCAGCCTCCCAAAATGCTGGGATGCCAGGTGTGATCCATGGCACCCAGCCTGAACTTGACTTTGAATACCTGTGAGGGTCACCTGATGTATGTTTTCTATCACATGTGTGACTTTTATTTTAATTGGATTCCTAAAGAATTTATTTTCCATTGCTAGATTAACAAGGTTTGGTGTTGGCCATCCTTGGTTTTTCCCAGTTGAATTTCCTATCCGTGGACTCCGTGTGTCCTTCTGTGTTACTGGTTGGGCCATCTGTTGCGAGATGGTCATTTTTCTTCAGTTTTCCATTCCTGGAGTTGTGAGCTTTTCCCTAATTGCTTTCATCCCCTGCTTTCTTTCTTGTTTGCTGTACCATGCCTACAGTGGGCTAGATCCTGTTCCTTGTGATTTCTCATTTATGATGAGCATGTTATTTTGACTCTCCATCTCTTTCTGTAGCCCTGTATGTGCCCCCTTGTTGAAACTCATTCCTTGGGTTGCATGTTTGTTTGGTAAGTTTTTCTGCTTTATTATTTCCCTCCCTGGCACAAAGTGTTCTTGGAGAGGCTTTTTCTTTTGATCATGGTGCATTTTCACCCAGATCTGAGACACGGCCTCTGCTGTCTGCATGCTGCCTTGTGACCTGTTTATCATGTGTTTTTCTGAGCCACATCTTCATTAGCTCTGTGCTGGGTT
>NW_007150420.1:0-741 GCF_000164805.1 Carlito syrichta | reverse complement strand
ACCCATAGAAAGATAACAAAGAATATTGCTGGGGACGTGGAATGAAAGATTCCTGGTTCCCTTCAATATTACCTCTAAAAAAATTCAACACATAAACCCAAAGTTTTAATAACGAACAGCTGAGCCTCTGAAGTTTCTGGAGTACGAGGTAACACTGAGGTCCGGGCTTACATACAAAATCCGAGATAATAATTTGTGTTCTGGATCTGGAATCAGAGGTTCCGAGTATCTAAATGGACTTGTAATGCCAGATTCTCGTTCACAACTATCAAGAGTACCAGAGTGCTGCTGGAGTCCAGGAATGATTGATTTGTAATATCCACGTTACAAATAGCTCTAAAACATGAGGGGTGCTCGAAGCCCTGATCTTGTTTAGCCTTTAGCAAGACGCACTGTAGATTTTCGGTATTGAGGACCCATGTAGCCCAGATTCCTTATTCATCCTTCTCAAGTGTCATGAAGTTTCCTGTATATGAGGACTCCCATTACCCAGATTCCTGCTTCATACTCAGCAACGCACCAAGAAATTTCGTGGTGATGTAGAATTCAAGTTGTTTGGATATCAATTGAAAGACCCCCAGAAGTCTCCTGGGGAATTGGAATCCAAGATTCCTGGTTCCCTTGTACAAGGCACCCTACCAATATGGGGACCTTGAAGCCCAGATTCCTGATTAAACCTTATCAAGAGACCCTGTAGACTTTGGCGAATGAGAACTCCAGAACTTGGATTCCCTTTTCGTC
>NW_007150419.1:0-999 GCF_000164805.1 Carlito syrichta | reverse complement strand
CACTTGGTTTTTTCTTTTTTTCTTTTTCTTTTTCTTTTTTTTTTTTTTGTCTTTCTTTTGCTTTTGGGGTTGGTTCGTGTATATTTTATTCTTTTCCCTGTACTCTTGTGAAGAACGTTGTTCTTTTTTCCTTTTCTTCTGTGTTTAGTACTTTCTTAAGTGTTTCATGTAGAGATGGTTTTGTGGCTGCATAAGTTCTTAGGGATTGGATATCTGGGAAAGATTTTAATTCTCCCTCACTGATGAAGCTTAGCTTGGCTGGGTAGGTTATTCTTTGTTGAAATTGTTTATCCTTTAGGACTTTGAAGATAGGTCTCCAAGCTCTCCTAGCCTGCAGGGTTTCTGCAGATAAATCTGCTGCTATTCTGATTGGTCTTCCATGGTGGGTGATCTGGCCTTTTTCTCTTGCTGCCTTTAGGATTTTTTCTTTTGTGCCTACTTTATTTAGGCGAATTATTGTGTGTCTAGGAGTTGGTCTTCTCATTTGTTGTCTTGCGGGGGTTCTCTGAATCTCTTGTGTTTGAATTTTTGTATCACTGATTAGATGAGGGAAGTTTTCTTGAATGATCTCGTGGAAAGTTTGTTCCAATGTGGTCTCTGTTTCTCTTTCTGCCTCAGGGAGTCCGATTATTCTTAGGTTAGGCCTCTTGAGCTAGTCACTCATCTCTTGAAGGTTTTTTCTCTTTTTGAGCTTATTTTCTGTGTTTTTAAGAGTTTGGGTTATTTCTATATTTTGGTCCTCAAGCTCTGAGATTCTTTCTTCTGCTTGGGTAATTCTGCTTTCCGCTTATCAATTTGTTATTTATTTCATTCACAGTATTCTTTATTACTGTTATCTCAGATATCAGCTCCTTCCTAGTTTCTTCTTGTGTCTCCTCAATTCTTTTTAATCTCTCCATTATTGTTTTGATATCTACATTTGCAGTTTGAGACCCTTCATTCTGGGGACTTTTCCTTGTTTGCGTTCCAAAGTCAGATTTCTCAGTGTCTGCTGTCCCA
>NW_007150418.1:0-703 GCF_000164805.1 Carlito syrichta | reverse complement strand
AGGGCTACAAGCTCTCCTAGCCTGCAGGGTTTCTGCAGATAAATCTGCTGCTATTCTGATTGGTCTTCCATGGTGGGTGATCTGGCCTTTTTCTCTTGCTGCCTTTAGGATTTTTTCTTTTGTGCCTACTTTATTTAGGCGAATTATTATGTGTCTAGGAGTTGGTCTTCTCATTTGTTGTCTTGCGGGGGTTCTCTGAATCTCTTGTGTTTGAATTTTTGTATCACTGATTAGATAAGGGAAATTTTCTTGAATGATCTCATGGAAAGTTTGTTCCAATGTGGTCTCTGTTTCTCTTTCTGCCTCAGGGAGTCCGATTATTCTTAGGTTAGGCCTCTTGAGGTAGTCACTCATCTCTTGAAGGTTTTGTTCTGTCTTTTTGAGCTTATTTTCTGTGTTTTTAAGAGTTTGGGTTATTTCTATATTTTGGTCCTCAAGCTCTGAGATTCTTTCTTCTGCTTGGGTAATTCTGCTTTCCATGCTTATCAATTTGTTATTTATTTCATTCACAGTATTCTTTATTACTGTTATCTCAGATATCAGCTCCTTCCTAGTTTCTTCTTGTGTCTCCTCAATTCTTTTTAGTCTCTCCATTATTGTTTTGATATCTACATTTGCATTTTGAGACCCTTCATTCTGGGGACTTTTCCTTGTTTGTATTCCAAAGTCAATTTTCTCAGTGTCTGCTCTCCCAGGCGTCTGA
>NW_007150417.1:0-633 GCF_000164805.1 Carlito syrichta | reverse complement strand
CTTGTTTGTATTCCAAAGTCAATTTTCTCAGTGTCTGCTCTCCCAGGCGTCTGGGAGAGACCCATACTCTTCTTTTGGTTTTTCTTCATTTCTGTAGATTTTTCTCCCTTTACCCCTTTCCCTCCCCCTCTTCAATTCTGTTTTTGAGGGAAGGTGGGGTTGCTTTTATTTCTCTTCTGCAATGACCTGTTCTTCCTTATGAGGGTCTTCTGGTTTTGTTCACTTTTCCCTCTGTTTTACAGTCTGTCTATTCAGCAGTTTGCAGTCTTGGTCCGTTCAGAGAATCTCACAAGTTCACCTATGCCGTCGCCATCTTGCCCCGTCTCCGATGTTTATTTTTATTCCACCGTGGTCCGAGAAGGTACATGGTAAAATTTCAATCTTTTGAAATTTGTTTACGCTTGATTTATGGCCAAGTATGTGGTTGATCTTAGAGTACATTCCATGTGCTGATAAGTAGAATGTATATTCTGTGGTTGTTGGATGGAGTGTTCTGTAGGTATCAATTAAGTATATTTTGACCTGAAATTTCTAACAATCCCTATTCCCTGACAAGCTTGATGAGCAAAGCAGTCTTGGAGAATAAGTGATTAATTAAATTTTTTATAAAAGTCCAGTACTGGGTTATTCAAT
>NW_007150416.1:0-1152 GCF_000164805.1 Carlito syrichta | reverse complement strand
TCCACTAGAGAGCAGGTTTTAGGAGGAAGAAAATTCAGTATGAGCACAAGGGCTAAAAACTTAGCCTTAGTATTAATTAAGAAATTAATTTGGACCCCAGCCACATTTATATAGACCCAAGGATTCTCTGGGTGGATGGCATACAGAGTGCTGTGGTGGGCCGTGCCCCTCCCCCTTCAGTCAACAGTCACTATTGCTGAGCTAGGTGTTTCCCTTCCCCTTCAGGAGAGGCCGCACCATCTCCTTAGCAGGTTTATCTTTATTGGGCCTTTTTTTGGGTGGCTGGAGCTTTTGCCTTTAGTGGCAACTGCCAATTTGTTTACCTTTCCTCTGGTGCTCATTTTGGAGTTCTTCTCCTTTTTTTTTTTTTTTAGAGTGAACAGACCACGAAGATGTAAAATGATCTGTTCCAATTTATTTCTAAACAGGCAAAATTGTTAAAAATTCTCATGAATTACTAAACAGCAGCCTTAGTCATAAGATGTGGACAATTAAATGAGCATAGCCAAAAAATGCAAGCATTAGTGTTACTTAGCATTACAGTATAAAGTATAGACTCAGCATACATTACAAGACTCTGAGAGACTTCGTAACAGTTTTACAGGGACAAGCAGTGGATTACGATTTTAGGCAAGGCCTAAACCTTCAGAAACGGACTTACTTTTAATTAACCTGGGTTTTAGCATTTGAAAACGAGAACAGCTTATTCATTCCCTTAGTTGCCAGAGAAAGATCACAATATTATTATTATTTTTTAAGGCTAGCATTAACTTACATTGCATTTCTCTGTTTCTTTACAGGTGGGTTAGAATGAGCTCCTTCAGAATTTACGAAGGAGAATGCAGGCTAAGGAAGGGAGGGGGAGTGGTCCCCGGAAAGAGTTTAAGATAACCAGTAACACGTCTTATACACAACAGGCAATTTTCCATAACCTTAACAACGAAAGGCAGAAATTTTAACAGTGCCAGCGGGTTAGGAGAAGACACCACTTAAATAAGAGGAGACAAGATGATATTGAAAAATATGCGCCAATCAAGTTTTTAGAAGACCGAATGTCCCATTAAACAAAGCACAATAACTTAACCAGCTTTTTAACAGATTCAAAGTGAGAGACACCTGTTAGCAATTGATAGGTTGGTATACCCCCAACAC
>NW_007150415.1:0-774 GCF_000164805.1 Carlito syrichta | reverse complement strand
AGCTCCTTCAGAATTTACGAAGGAGAATGCAGGCTAAGGAAGGGAGGGGGAGTGGTCCCCGGAAAGAGTTTAAGATAACCAGTAACACGTCTTATACACAACAGGCAATTTTCCATAACCTTAACAACAAAAGGCAGAAATTTTAACAGCGCCAGCGGGTTAGAGAAGACACCACTTAAATAAGAGGAGACAAGATGACATTGAAAAATATGCGCCAATCAAGTTTTTAGAAGACCATATGTCCCATTAAACAAAGCACAATAACTTAACCAGCTTTTTAACAGATTCAAAGTGAGAGACACCTGTTAGCAATTGATAGGTTGGTATACCCCCAACACAGACTAACTATTAACTTTTTTAGCCTCGAGAGTTTACAGAATTTCTTTTATTTGTTTCCATTAACTTTTACCTAACATGTTCGATGAACTTATACCATTCTTTGACATGTTTTAACTTTCTATTTTTGTTCTATGCTTTCTGTAACCAGTCATTCTATTATAGAACAAAAATGTATTATTAAAAACATACTTTATATTATTTATATATTGGCTAAATACATCTTATATTGCTTATATTATTTATTTTGGCTGAAAATTCTAGGATACACTTTTAAAATGAAATGATAGAACTAGTTATTAGCAGAAATTCTTTTGCAGCAGTATTTAGAATTTGTAAGCTTTTATACTCACCTTGAAAGTTTTTTTGCTTTTTTTTTTTTGATTTGCTCATGCTCATTAATCCTCTTTGTACTCAGTTTTCTCCCTGCCGAGAGCA
>NW_007150414.1:0-817 GCF_000164805.1 Carlito syrichta | reverse complement strand
TATTCTTCCTGAGCGAGGGACGTGTAATGTCCTGTATATGAGGACTCTATTTCCCCAGAACCCTGATTGGGAACCCTGATTCTTGTTTTGCCATTAGCAAGATGTCATGTAGATATTGTGATGGAAGAACCGTGTACAAGAAGTTTCATAGTTCTCCTTAGCTAGAGATCATGTAGATTCTGAATATGAGGACTGCTATTGCCTATGTTCCAGCTTCTAAACCCTGATTCTTGTATAGCTCACAGCAGATGGCTTGTTTATTTTCCTGACTGAGGTATGCTATAACCCCGATTCTTTCTCTTCCTTGGCAAGGGGCTGTGTATTTTCCTATATAACAGGATGCTCATTAGATAAATCCTGCATCGAAACTTTGATTCCTTTTTAACACTTTCCAAGATGCTCTGTAGATTTTTGGGATTGAGGCTCGTGTAACCCTGGTTCCTAATTCTTTCTTAGGAAAAGGTCATGTAGTTGCCTATAAATAAGGTCTGCATTTTTCAGTTTTATGCTCGAAAGCACCATGATTCGTGTTTAGCCCATAGCAAGACGACCCGATGTTTTTTTGGATTTGAGGACACGAGTACGCAGATTCTTTATTCTTACTAAGCAATAGGCAGTGAAGTTTCCTGTATGTGAGGACTTCCATTACCCAGATTCCTACTTCAAAAACCTGATTCGTGGTAACCTCTTTGGAAGACGGCCTGTTGTTTTTGGGATTGAGGACTCATATAAGGAAGATACTTTATTCTTCCTTAGCATATGACGTGTGTTTCCTGTATATGACGACCTTTGTTACCAACTTCCTGCTTCACTCTGC
>NW_007150413.1:0-748 GCF_000164805.1 Carlito syrichta | reverse complement strand
ATGTAGATATTGTGATGGAAGAACCGTGTACAAGAAGTTTCATAGTTCTCTTTAGCTAGAGATCATGTAGATTCTGAATATGAGGACTGCTATTGCATATGTTCCAGCTTCTAAACCCTGATTCTTGTATAGCTCACAGCAGATGGCTTGTTTATTTTCCTGACTGAGGTATGCTATAACCCCAATTCTTTCTCTTCCTTGGCAAGGGGCTGTGTATTTTCCTATATAACAGGACGCTCATTAGATAAATCCTGCATCGAAACTTTGATTCCTTTTTAACACTTTCCAAGATGCTCTGTAGATTTTTGGGATTGAGGCTCGTGTAACCCTGGTTCCTAATTCTTTCTTAGGAAAAGGTCATGTAGTTGCCTATAAATAAGGTCTGCATTTTTCAGTTTTATGCTCGAAAGCACCATGATTCGTGTTTAGCCCATAGCAAGACGACCCGATGTTTTTTTGGATTTGAGGACACGAGTACGCAGATTCTTTATTCTTACTAAGCAATAGGCAGTGAAGTTTCCTGTATGTGAGGACTTCCATTACCCAGATTCCTACTTCAAAAACCTGATTCGTGGTAACCTCTTTGGAAGACGGCCTGTTGTTTTTGGGATTGAGGACTCATATAAGGAAGATACTTTATTCTTCCTTAGCAATATGACGTGTTGTTTCCTGTATATGACGACCTTTGTTACCCAACTTCCTGCTTCACTCTGCAGGATGTCGAGACTGTTCCTGGTGACCGAGAATT
>NW_007150412.1:0-591 GCF_000164805.1 Carlito syrichta | reverse complement strand
CCTTTGCTTTTAAATCTGCCAAGCGATTGCCCCTGGCTACTGGTGTGTCCACAGTCTGGTTCCCTGGGCAATGAATGATGGCTAATGCCTTAGGCAACCAGAGGGCCTGTAGTAATTCAAGGATCTCAGTCTTATTTTTATTAATTTTTCCTTCTGCTGTCAGTAGCCCCCTTTCTCTGTAGATGGCCCCATGTATGTGTGCCGTGGTGAATGCATACCTGCTGTGGGTGTAAATGTTCACTCGTTTTCCTGCTCTCAGAGTCAGTGCCTTGGTTAGCGTGACTAAATCGGCTCGTTGTGCTGAAGTCCCGGCTGCCAGTGGCTCCGCCCAAACTGTCTCCGTTTCTGTGGTTACGGCGGCCCTTGCATACCTGGCCCCGTCTCGGACAAAGCTGCTGCCGTCAGTGTACCAGGTGGTTTCGACGTTGGGCAAGGGCTGGTCTTGAATATCGGGCCTCACTCCAGGTACTTGGGCCAGGATTTCCTGACAGTCATGGAGAGGCACCTCACAGTCCAGATTGGGGAGCAGCATAGCCGGGTTCAAGGAGGTGGGAGTCTGGAACAAGATTCTAGCGGGGTTTAAAAGTAAGC
>NW_007150411.1:0-427 GCF_000164805.1 Carlito syrichta | reverse complement strand
CCAAGGAAACATCTTGCCATTTCTTAATGTGATCACTGTCTTCAGTTTTACCTCGTAGTCTGGAAACTACTGCTGGACAATCGTTTTGGTATTCAGAATATGGGATTAGGGCTTCCCACATATTTGGGACGGATTCTTAAGGGGGATCCAACAATCTTGAATTCCAGGTCTCTGGGAAACTTTTGTGCGTATGAGTATTGATACGTAAGAGTTTGTACTTTCATGTCACCAAAAATGTTAGGGCGTCTTCATGATAATAAAAAAAGGAATGTGGGTTTTAGGAGGCCTCAATCCATGAATTCTACAGGGCTCTGGTATAAGGGCTTATCTGGAATCTGGGCTTCTAGTTCTCCAAATTTTTCAGAGCTACTTGCCACTTGGAAATGACTAGTGTCATTATAGATTCCCAGCAACCTTCTGGTCCTCT
>NW_007150410.1:0-449 GCF_000164805.1 Carlito syrichta | reverse complement strand
ATTTAGGTTTCAAAAAAACCCAAAGCATTAAAAAAGAGGCTATATACACTTAACTGATTTCTCCATGATTTAGTTCTTTTCTTTATCCAACTATCTCCTTGGCTATAAAACTAAGTTGCGGCCGGGCTTGGTGGCTCAGCCTGTAATCCCGCCCTTTGGGAAGCCAAGGTGAGTGAATTGCCTGAGCCCACGGGTTCGACACCCACCTGGGCAACTTGGCGAGACCTCATCTCTACAATAAATAAAAAAATCAGCCCAGCAGGTCGAGGCTGCAGTGGTTGGGAGCAGCCTCCAGTCTGGGCGACTGAGAGAGACTCCAACTGAAAAAAGAAAAAAGAAAAAGAAATTATAGACCAGCCCTACGGACACTTCTGTCAGATGGACACCAGTGAGCTCTGCAGTGTCCTCATCAGCTTCAAGGAAGAGGTGCTTAGGTCAGATTGAGAAAA
>NW_007150409.1:0-14030 GCF_000164805.1 Carlito syrichta | reverse complement strand
TAATGGGTGAGAGGTAGTAATGTTGTAGTTTTAATATACATTTCCATGATGAATAGTAATCATCAAGGACATTCTTAAGTGAGATTGAAAAAAATATTTTGTCTTTTTAAACTGCAAGTGCATAGAGGTGCACTCAGAATACATTGTTAGTTTAGCTTCCCATGCTACTGTATTGATTTGTGCTGAAGCTACAGGAGTTTTGCCCACGATTGTTTTTTCCCCCCCTTTGGACTGGATTTGCATCATCAGTGCGAATGTCAGCGTAATAAAAAAGACAGTGTTTTAGTAATGTTACAGAAGTCATTTTTAGCATCATGGACTACTAGGTCCTGAGACTGCTCTTTGTGGATTGTTGAGTTATTAGTGTCTGTTGCATTATGCTTTAGTGTCATTTCGATACATGATTTTCATATATCTGTTTCTGGACCTGGAGCATTTAAAAATTAGTATTACTTAAAATTAACTAGGAGGGATTGAATCCACTTCTGAAAACTGCTTCTTTACACCCTCCACAGGATTTGGCTGTCAGTATTTAATCTACTTAGCATGCGATAGCAGTGGTTTCCAACTTACCTGCACATTACTATAATCTGGAGTGCTTGAAACCACTGCATGGATCCCACCCCTAGATTCCATTGGTTTGAGATACTGTTTCTACACTGAGATTTAGAAAATGTCCCAGTTGATTCTGATAATGCTGCCAAAATTGAGGACTGCTGCTTTATAGGGAATGAGCACTGTTTTGATCAGCTGCCTACTAAATTACTTTCTATCTTATTTTATAAAAATGGTTTTGACACTCTTCCTGAAACAAAAGGAGATTAGATTATGAATACCAAATGGTTTAAAGACAACCTGAGAAATAACAGTTGGTTCTATGGAAAATTTGACTCGGGGGAAATATACTAGTGACTTTTAAAGATGAGGTTGATAATTCTGATTGGAATATTGTGGCCCATGATGGGTCACTTAATAATTCTCAAAAATTTAATTTTTTTTCCCTAAGCTACGAGATTTGTATTATTCTTAGTTAGTAGTTGATATTCACTGTACAGAAAGCATTATATTAGTAATTGACTAGAAATAACCATTTCTTAGAAAATGATTTTGAAGTAATGCAAAGACTTTTTTTAGGATGGTCATGCCTTTTTTCCTTCTTAGAATTAAAAGTTAAATGTAAATATGGTATTTAAAAGATTTTTCTCCTTTTTTTAGAATTAAAGTTGGGTGAATTGCTTCGTGATAAGCTGTAAGTCTTTATATATTCTTTGAAATAATGTATGTTGCATTTCAATCTGTTTTTTTCTCTTACAGTAGTATTCCTTGAAGTCTGAGTAAATTTACATTTTGAAGTTGTAAAAATAAAACTGTAAATGTATTTTTAATTGTGGTGAGCTGTTTTTTTTTTTTTTTGAGTTGGAGTCTCACTCTGTCACCCGGGCTGGAGTGTAGTGGCCGCTCCCGGCCACCGCAGCCTCGACCTGCTGGGCTCCGGCGATCCTTCCGCCTCAGCCTTCCAGAGTAGCCGGAATTACAGGCATGCGCCACCATGCCTGGCTGATTTTTTGATTTATTGTAGAGATGAGGTCTCGCTGCCCAGGCGGGTCTCGAACCCGCGGTCTCAGGCAATCCACTCACCTCAGCCTCCCAAAGGCGCGGGATTACAGGCTGAGCCACCAAGCCTGGCTCGGTGAGCTATTTTAGGGCACCTGACCCTAATTGTGATTTGAAATGGTTGTCCTAGGGAATTTGCGACTGATGCTTGTTTCCTTAAGGGTAGATGTACTGAATGTGGAATTTCTTTAACAAAAAGTTCAATTATTTGTTGTATGTGATTGGTAGATGGCCAGAAATGAGATGGCTAAATGACAAGCTAAAAGTAAATAAGAATCCCTGTGTCTTCGTCCATCTGGTGCGAGCCTCAAGCAGTTTCAACTCAGGGTAGAAAGGGGAAGGGGAGTAGTGGAGAGCGGCATAGGCAAAGAGATCACATGGTGACGGAGGAAGCAAGAGAGAGAAACCCAGGAAGTGTTTTCCACAATCTTTGCTGGGAACTACAGTTGACCCTTGAACAATGCAAGGTTTAGGGGTGCTGACCTACTCTCTTGCAGTCAAAATCCACATACAACTTCTAACTCCTCCAAAACTTAGCTACTGGTACTTCTGTTGACTAGAAGCCTTACCAGTAACATAAAACAGATGAATAACACCTGTATTATATGTGTCACATACTGTATTCTTTCAATCTATTCATGAGGTATCCTCCCCACCTAGGCCCTAGCTCCCAGCAGTGCCACGATGGGGAACAAGCTTCAACATGAATTTTAATGGAGACAAACCACGTCGAAGTCATGGATACTGAAACTAAAGGGAGATGCTTGATTATATTTATACTCCCATAGGTAGCCACAGTTCCTATACTACTTTAGGCTCAATTTTCAAGGTTAGGAATGTGAGATTGAGTTAGTAAGTGGACAAAATTGGACATTGTGGTGGGAGGGAAGAAGAGGTATAACCTGAAATGTGATTTCTTGTAAACTTTTAGTGTGCATCAGAATCCAGTGGAGAGTGGAGGGCTTATTTTATTTTATTTACTATTTTTTTATTTTTGAGTTGAAGTCTCACTCTGCTGCCCAGGCTGGAGTGCAGTGGCACGCTTACAGCTACCATAGCCTTCGCCTCCTGGGCTCAGTAGATCCTTCTGCCTCAGCCTTCCAAGTAGCTGGGACTACAGACAAGTGCCGCCAAGCCTGGATAATTTTTTTAATTGTCGGGACAAGGTCTTGCCGTGTTGCCCAGGCTGGTCTCAAACTCCTGGGCTCAGGCAAACCTCTCACTTTGGCCTTCCAGAGTATTGGGATTTTAGGCATGAGCCACTGCATCTGGTCTGTGGAGAGCTTTTTAAAGCATAGATTGCCAGGTCCCACCGAGTGCTTTATTTGTTAGATCTAGTGTGGGACTGCAGAATATGATTTTTTTTTTTTTTTTGAGTTGAGTCTCACTCTGTTCCAGGCTGGAGGGCGGTAGCTCAATCATGACTTACTGCAGCCTTTACCTCCTGGGCTCTGGAACTAGTTTTGTGATTTATTGTAGAGACGAGATCTCACCAAGTTGTTAAGGCTGGTCATGAACCCCCGGGCTCAGAGAGTCCTCCCTTCTCCGCCTTCCAAAGCGCTGGGATTACAGTCAGAGCTATCGCACCTGGCCCTGAGCCACCGTGCCAGGCCTAGATTTCTTGCCATGTCCTTCCTTAGCTAAAATTTTGGCGGGTCCCACTCTTGGAAACTTCCTGGGAGACTCAGTTCTTTCTTCCTTGAACCTTTGCTACCGTGGCCCTGAAGTTCAGAGGGTTGTGCGAGGGCGTGTCTGCAATTATGCAGCAACATTCTGTTGATTTGCACAGAGATGCTGGATTTCTACAAGTATGAAGGCACCAGCGTGGGACTGGCTTCTTTGCTACATGAAGCTCTAGTTTCTTCTGGGCTTCAGTGCTGAGATGAAAATGCCCGGGAAACATGGAAACTGGACCATAGGCCTTGGAGGACTGGCTGGCCAATGAGGATTGGGAGCTGGAGGACAAAAGTCTTCTTGAGATTCTTGGAGCAAAGGTACTAAAACCCCAAAGCTTCCCATTTTCTCTGCACCACATGCCTCTCCAAAGGTTGATTTTCGTGTGAGAAGGGAGAGTCAGCCTCATTCTGGAGTCTCTGGAAAGACGTCCCACAGTTGTCCACCTGGGGTAGAGAAGATGATGGTGGGATTGGCAGTGGGCCTGGGGATGGAACTGAGTGGGCGGCAGAAATGGGGCTGGGGACCGGTTTGAGGAGAGGGATGGGGATGGACATGGGTGAGGGGAAGAGGGTTGGACGGAGGACGTGGTGGAGATTCCTGACCCTGCATTTGGACTGCGGGAGCATCGGAGATTCTGTTGAATAAAATAAGACAAGACTGTAGTGGGGAACTGCCCCTAGAGACCAGGGAAAGAATCCCCCAGACGAGCTGATTGTATTTATTTGGCAAGTTTCCTTCCAAAGTCTTGACACATAAGAGCTGTTGTCAAATGTGCAGCTCTTGGTGTGCCGTTGGTGTTCCAGCCAATTGGGTGGCTGTGTTTTCCTGCCATAAGCAAGTGACTACAATAAATTATCTGAAGATGTCAGTTGGTGTTTGAACCACGTATATTTTGAAAATGACTCCTCCTCCTTTCTTCTCTAAAATCAGGAAAGCCATTCTTTTTTTTATTTGTCTCTCCAAGAGTTCCCGTATATTAGGTCCAAAAAAGAAAGGCTCCCTGCCTCCATGTGCTTGGTTTCAGCGTTCCCCAAAAGGCAGGTCTGCGGTAAATGGAGCGAAACATGCTCCTGCTGAAAATCAGGATGCGGTATCCCCGGGAGAAACATGTCCTGGCATGATCCACCATGAGAATCTGAAATTAAATGGTCAGTGCCTCTGATGGTTGGGACGTAAGTGGAAGACACTTGAGGGCTTTCTGGAGAGGACTGCTCTGACACAGCCTTCAGTAGGATGGAACTCGATTTTGGTTACGTCACAGTGTAGTCTGGCGGTGGTGAAGCTAGTGGTGTGTGATGAATAGCACGTGAATGAGTGGGATCCATTGTCTGGGAATCATCTGGTAAGGGGCTGATGTCTTGGGAACGTGGAGGGTCAAGTGAGAAGATGGTTTTCATAGACAATTGGTCCCTCTATATGACAGGAAGAAAGGAGGGTTGGGTACAGTTTTGAAAGGAATTTTGATGCAAAGTTCCCATCTAAGGGCTTCTGGCTTCTTTGTGACTGGTGAGTGTGTCACATCTGCTGAACAAGAGGATATGGCCTGATTTTAAGAAAAGTGCAGAAGGTTTGCAATGCATTTGAGTAGCATAAGAGAGAGAGTGGACTAAGGAAAAATGACCTGTGCTCCATTTGTTTTGTTTACTGTTGGTAAGCACATTAGTAACTCCTGTTAGTAATTATTTTCGTAGCGAATGAATTATTTCCAGGTAGTGCTGGGGTTGAACACGCATTATCATGGTGTTGGTAAATTGATTGTGCTATTTTAATCCAAGAGTGATGAGTCACTTATTGAAGGCATTTCTGGAAAGGCCAAAGCGATGGGACTTTGTCAGATTGGAAGGATTCAAGGGTATTGGTTGAGGACTATTTGAAGTGAAGCTTTAAAATACCGTTTGTGGGACAGACCATGAAGTTGGCCTTGAAGAGGGAGGAAATGGAGACAAGAGCTTGGTGGATAGAGAGCTTGGTGGATAGACAGCTAAGTAGAAATTAAATGACTTAGAGCTGACACTTGGACCAATTGGGGGCCTGTGCTGAAGGACAGGAAGATGAGGTCAAGGGTGGAAAGCCAGGCTGTATTATGACAGGTGTAGAGGTGTTCCTGATGATAAGGTCTGAGGTGGCTGTGATTGAACTCCAGTGAAGGTGAAGAGCCCTACGATGTGACGATAGAGGAATGGGGAGGCCAGGATGTTGGGTTCTCCTACAGGTTCTCCACCTCCACAGCTTCATTCTCCCAGCCCCAGCCCAACTTTATTTTTTTTATTTTTTTGAGTTGGAGTCTCACTCTGTCACCCAGACTGGAGTGCAGTCTCGACCTGCTGGGCTGTGGAGATACTTCCGCCTCAGCCTTCCAAGTAGCAGGAACTACAGGCCCGCGCTCCCACACCCGGCTAATTTTTTTGATTTATTGTAGAGCTGATGTCTCACCTGCCCGGGCGGGTCTTCAGACCCGCGGGCTCAGGCAGTCCACTCATCTCAGCCTCCCAAAGGCGCGGTATTCCAGGCTGAGCCACCGAGGCGGCTTCACAGCCCAACTTGAGACCTTCCCAGGGCCTCTGCAGTCTGCATTCTTTCTACCACTATAAACTTCAGACACTGCCAGGTCAATGGCATAACTCTGGATAAGAAAACAGGAGTATGGATATTCAGATGTGGCGAGCTTCTGCGATAGTTCCGTGCCCTGCCACGGCTGTGGACCTGGTCGGGGTGAGTATCGGGTCGCTCCGAGGACCCGCACACCAGCTGCACCATGGTCCACATCACTACCTTTCCTGCAAGGTCTACCATGGAGGTCACTTGGCCATCCGCCTTGCCCTGGGGGGCTTCCCCAACCGGGCCGTTCTACTGCATTGTGGCTGCTCACAACAAGTGTCCCAGAGACAGCCGTTTTGTAGAGCAGTTGGGCTCCTATGATCCACTGCCCAACAGTCCTGGAGAAAAACTAGTTGCCCTCAACCTGGAGAGGATCCGGTATTGGCTTGGCTGTGGGGCCCACCTCTCCAAGCCTATGGAAAGGCTTCTGGGTCTTTCTGACTTTACCCGCTGCATCCTATGATGATCACCAATGCTGAGAGACTGCGAAGGAAACGGACACATGAACTCCTCTTAGCTTCTCAAAAAACAGATACAGAGGCTGCAGAAACAGTGAGCTGACTTCAGTAAGCACAACCGGAATGGGGTCAAGGTCCTCTTAACACACTCATGCAGAGATCTTAATTTTGTTATATCTAGAGGTCAATAAATGGAGTTTTCTGTATCCTTCATGCTCTTCCTGCCTGGGCTGGGCAGAGCCCAGGGAGAGATTTGTTCGTATCTGACATAGAGTTGGATCTAGGCACTGATTAGCTTTTTTCTGACTTTCTCTTAGGAAAGATGGTGGCTATGGGAGATCTGGACTTTTGGGTTGGGCCTTGGGTCTCTTGGATAGCTTTACGATCTACTGCCTTCCAAGACTTGATACTTCCAAACCTCTAGCCAGACTTTTCATGGTTTATTTTTTGTTTGTTTTTTGACTGCAGGAAAACTTTATTTACTGCTTTTGAACACACTCTAGTATAAATATGAGTTGAGGTGAAGAGAAATTCACACGAAACTTAAGAGACCCAGACACAGGAGGGTGAAGGATGCCTCAGTCAGATCTTCTCCATCATGGAGATGAGCTCATCGCAGACCTGGATCAGCTCATGGTTTTTTCTGGTCTTCCGCTCCACTGTCTTCTCCAGCAAGTAGATCCACATCTGCTCCTTCCTCAGACTCACCTGGAAGGCCAAGGTCTCAGCATGGACCTTGCTGCAACCCTGGGTCATCTCATTACCAGCTGGAGCGTCTTCTCTGTATGGGCCTTCAAGGATCTGGTACCCTGGCCCTCCCTTTCTTTCTTTTTGAGTCATGGTCTTGCTCTGTCACCCAGGCTGAAATACAGGAGCATGATTACAGCTCACCACAACCTGAAACTCCTGGGCTCAAATGATCCTCCCACCTCGGGCCTCTCAAGTAGCTGCGACTACAAATACATGCCACCATGCTTGGCTAATTTTTTTTTTTTTGTGAAGACGAGGTCTTGGTATGTTGCCTAGGTGGGCTCAAACTCCTGGGCTTAAGTGATCCTCTTGCCTCAGCTTCCCAAAGTGCTGAGATTACAAGCATGAGCCACCATGCCTGGCCAACTTTGCTTTTTGATTTGTCCCGATGAAGCACCAATTTCATCAACTCTTCCCAAATGTTTTAAAAGCCTGAAATCAGTGAGATGAAACCCAGTATTGAGAATTTGCAGGAAAGTAGCTTGTTGAGAAAGAATATAAAGAAAATATTGGGTAGTTTGACTCGAGTGTAATAATTAGATCTTCTAGTTTTCAAAAACTTGAATTGTGGTAAAAGGACAATGTAATGTGGTATTTCCGTTTTTAGTAGCAACTACATGCGTGTTTATAGAAACAACAACAACAAAAAGGAGTATGGTAGAGTGAGGGGGCTATTGTGGGCCTCTGTTTTCTGTTTGTGTTTGACACCAGACACTCACAAATTTTTCTGAACAAACTACTTCAAGTGCCCTCTCAAAAACTCACCTCACTTTTGAATCCCAGTCTGCACAAGTGAATGGAGTTTTTGTTTTAAAGGTGGGTATCTTCTCAGTGTTGGCCAAAAACATCATAAAAAGGTTCATCGTGGGTCACACCTGTAATCGCAGCACTTTGGTAGATCAATGCAGGAGGATTTTTTGAGCCTGGGAATTTGAGACCAGCCTAAGCAACAAAGAAAGACTTCATCTCTACAAAATAAATTTTTTAAAAAATGAATAAAATAAGCCGGACATGGTGGCACTCACCTATAATCCCAACTATTTGGGAGGCTGAGGTGGGAAAATCACCTGAGCCTAGGAGGGTGAGGCTACAGTAAATCACAACCCTGACATTGCACTCCAGGCTGCGTGCCAGAAAGGGACCTTGACTCAAAAAAAAAAAAAAGATCTGTAGTGAGTCCAAATATCTGTAACCCTAGGGCGTAGTCAAGGACTCACCTGTGCGTCATGAGCTGAGGTGTATTGGGGCATTTCTGCCATGCTCCACCAAGCCCATGAAGATCACAGTTGGCGCTTCCATCCTGATAAGTGAGCTGGACACATTGATTGAGGGCAAGGTCTTCCACGTTGTCATCAGACCTGTTTGAAAGGAAGGCACCAAGGTTACCTGTGCTAAAGAGAGGGAAGTTGTTCCTGACAACAGCCTCTAGTTTAGAAATTAAAGACCAGCCAGGCTCAGTGGCTCAACCTGTAATCCCGCGCTTTGGGGGGCTGAGGTGAGTGAATTGCCTGAGCCCACGGGTTCGAGACCCACCTGGGCAACTTGGCGAGACCTCATCTCTACAATAAATAAAAAAATCAGCCCAGCAGGTCGAGGCTGCAGTGGTTGGGAGCAGCCTCCAGTCTGGGCGACTGAGAGAGACTCCAACTGAAAAAAGAAAAAGAAATTATAGACCAGCCCTACGGACACTTCTGTCAGATGGACACCAGTGAGCTCTGCAGTGTCCTCATCAGCTTCAAGGAAGAGGTGCTTAGGTCAGATTGAGAAAACGGGGAGCAGGGTCATGATATCAAGATGATGAGCATAAACCTTTATTCTACCAGCAAGGTCGTTCTTTCCCATCTCTTTCTTTTTCCTAGCTTTCCTACTCACTCTAAAATATCTGTGCTTGCTCAGCTTTATTTTACTCTTGGAGGTCGGTGCCCTTCCACTGACAGCCTGGTGCTCCTTTTGCAATAATGTCATCAATCCAGGCAGCCTGAAGAAATACCTGGGGAGAAAAATCAACCCCTCAAGGTGACTTTGCAGTAGGACAACCTCTAGATCAAGGTCAAAAATGCTTCACTACCACATGAACATGATAAGCAACATTTAACCTGCTCCTAAGACCCTATTCCATCCAACCAGTCTCCACTGCAGCAATTCCCCAAACACTCCCACCCACATGTGTGGGCCTCTGATCACTGACAACTGTGTCTGAAACATGATTAAGCCACCGTTTTCTGAAAAACATATTTCTCTCTTATCCTCTCTCCAGATATAGAAGACCAGTCTCCCTTACTGTTCTAAAGGATGTGAAGCAGACACTGAGGATGAAAGCGTGGGCTGTTGTGCAGAATCATTCAGGTGAAGCTAAGAGGTAGGATACAGAGTTCTGCAACTTCTTCAGAGACCCACACGATGCCCATTCCTCCACAAAAGCTCCTGCGAACTGGTCACCATGTGGAAGTCAAAAGAGGAGGCAACCTGTAAGAACTGAACTAATCTCTACATTTCCCTAAGTCCAAGCTATGGGCCACCCAAAAAAAGTACACAGAAGAGACACCATGTTTATTGGATCATTTACTGGGGAGAAGCAATATTCTCCACAAGGAATGAATTATTTTTGTGGGTGGGGAATTTTCCTTCCTGGAAATGCTTGGGAAGCATTTTCTGTCTAAACAGAAAAGATGAGTGTCCGAACACAGAGCTGTCAGCAGTGGGAGAGGCATCCGGAGGCACCAGACTGACTTGACACCTGCAGGTGGCATCGGATGGATCACAAGCTTCCTGTGGTGCAGGGATGGGGTATGCCTCAGACACATTTTCTAGTCCTTAAATGCCACAACTTTCTAGTGGTGCCCTCTGTGTTTGTGATGTGTCTAAGCCTTTAGGATAACTCTGGCCAAAAAGGGCATCTTCTCGACTGAACGGTCCTTCAGGAGACAACCATGTAGTTGCAGTGATGGCCTTGGACAGGCTCTGCCTGCACCTGCAGTTCTGCCTTTTGCAGAGTTTTCTCAGACTTCACTGGAAAGGAAAGAGGTTGGGGACATGTGACACCTATAATATGCCTATGACCCACTTTCTCCTCTAGGAGCTTCCCAATACCTGTCATAATTTTCTGAGTTTCAGCATTCCCAGTACAGGCAGCTCTCCTTTTAAGTAGGCCTCTGTTCTGCACAGGTAATGACAGGGAGCTTGCTTGCCCTTTGCATGTTATACTAGGTTTAGAAAGCCTTTGCTAAAAGTGTTTCATTTGTTCTTGAAAAATGTTTTCAGAAGGAGGCGGTCCCTTCAGTGATAGGGTTGGAGAAGATTTGCTCCCTAGAATCTCCTGTAACACACTGTCTTTAGCGGGGTGGCTGTTTCTCCTGGGTTGGAATGTCCCCAACCCTGCATCCATACCAACAAGTTCTCCTGCTTTAGCTCCCAGAGGGCTCACTGTCTTTGCAGCTGGCAGGATATTCCGGTATTCCTATCCTGGTACTTCCATAAGACATGCTTAGGGACTCAGGGCTCCTGCTGCCGTTCCACGCTGATCCCTCTGTCCTCCACATGGACATGCAGCATCTGGGAAGCTGCGGCGTCCCCACTGGCGCTGCCCTGGGCATGAGTCAGTAAGCTCTTGGGAGAAAGTTACCCGAGGCAAGGACGTGGCAGTGGGTTGGCTTTGAGCCTGGCAGTGCTCCCTATTCTCCCATTTAAGCATTTAATTTATATATACATATAAATTATATGTATATATAAATTAAATGCTTTATATATATATATTTATATATAAATATATATGTATATTTTATTTTAAAGATAATGGGGTGCAATTCTGGATTAGGTGTACAAGTGGTCAACATTCAGGTATCGTTCGAGCCTCCCATTGGCCCCCACTTTGCCTGGCTTGAGATCAGGTACCCCATGGATGCTGTGCCCCCCAACTCCCTGGCAGTATCCCACTATTGCCCATCCCCTTTTTGTATTACTCAGAGTCTGTCTGTGAGTGAGAGCATGTGGTACTCTGTGCTTTGTTTCTGTGATAGATCACTGAATATGATATATACTAAATCTGTCCCAGTTGCTGTGAAGTCCATGTTTGTCCTTGCTTTTGGTTGTGTAATATTCTATCGTGTGTAGGTACCACATTTTTTTTAACCAGTCCAGTTTCGATAAGCAGCATATTTTGTTCCATGTTTTTGCTATCATGAAGAGTGGTGCAGTAAACATGGGTGTGCAGGTATCTGTTGGTATAGAATGATTTGAGTTTTTCTGGGTGTATTCTCAGTAGGGGGATTGCTGGGTCATATGGAAAGTCGGTGTCTGGTTCTTTTAGAAATCACCACACTGTTTTCCAAAGAGATTGCACTAGTTTGCATTCCCAGCAGCAGTGTAGAAGCATTCCTTTTTCTCTGCATACTCGCCAGCATCTGTTGTTGTTTGTTTTATTAATGATGGCCATTCATACTGGGGTTAGGTGGTATCTCAGTGTTGTTTTGATTTGCATTTCTCTGATGATTAGTGAGGCTGAGCACTTTTTCATGTGTCTGTTGACTCCCTGTATATCTTCTTTTGAGAAATATCTGTTCATGCTTTTTGCCCACTTTTTAACGGGGCTGTTTTTGTTTTTTTGTTTTTTCCTTTCGGCATATCTGAGTTCCTCGTAGATCCTGAATGTTAGACCTTTGTCAGATATTCAGTTGGCAAATATTTTTTCCAGTTCTGTGAGCCATCTCCTCTCTCTCTTGATTATTTCTTTGGCTTTGCAGAAGCTTTTCAGTTTAATAAGGTCCTACTTGCCTATCTCATCTTTCATGGAATTGGTTGCCTACTCCAGTTTCTGTAAGGGTGCCTCCTGCATGTTGTAAGGTTCTTATAGTTTGAGGCTTTATGTTTAGGTTTTGATCCATTAGAGTTGATTTTTGTGTATGGTGGTAGGGAGGGGTCCTGTTTCAGTTTCCCTGTGGTCAACCAGTTTTCCCAGCACCATTTACTGAATAGGTTCTCCTTTCTGCAATAGTTGTTGGCGAAGGCTTTGTTGAAGATGAGTTGGTTGAGAAATTGAGGTTTGCTTCCTGAATCTCTATCCTGTTCCATCGGTCCATTTGCCTGTTCTTACACTAGTGCCTGGCTGTTTTGATTCTTGTAGCCTTATTGTAAAGTTTAGTCGGGAAGTTTACTTCTCTTGCTGAAGATTGTTCTGGCTATTCATGGTCATTTGTGTTTCCATATGAATTTCTGTATTGTCATTCCAGGTCTGAGAAGAATGGTGTTGGTAATTTAATGGGTATTGGGTTGAATCAGTAGATTGCCTTTGGTAGGATGGACATCTTAACAATGTTGATTCTTCCAATCCATGAGCATGGAATATTTTTCCATTTGTTTGTGTCTGCCCAAAGGATCCTTCCTCCTGTCCGTTGTTTCCATGCTGATCATCAGGCAGTGTTCTCGGCCCCGCGACCCCCCAACTCCCACGTCCCGAGGCCCAACTCCCACTGAGCCCTGGGCCTGGTCCTGTGCCTTCCAGAGTCGTCAGTGGAACTCGATGGAGACCATAAGAGAGTCAGAGTGACCATTTTGCCAACTAAAGCCTTCACTTTGCTTTTGTGGACTGTCCTTTTGTTGTCATGTCTAAGAACTCTTTGCATAGCTTTGGTTCCTGAAGTTTCTCTTTTTTTCCTCAAAATTTGTTGTTTTTATTTTTACATGCAAGTTTGTGATTCATCGCTCATTAATTTTTGTATAAGGCATGAGACTTAGGCAAAGAGTCCCCGTACCATGGATGTCCCTTTACTCAACGCTCTTGAAAGGCTAGGCTTACTTCATTGAATTGTTTCTTGTACTTTGTCCAAAATTCATAGAGCACATTTGTGGGGGTCTAAATCCACATTTGTGGATTTTCTGACTGTATCTATCTCTCTGTTAATACTACACAGCCTCGATTACTGTAGCTGCATAGTAAGTCTTAAAATTAGGAGGACTTTATTCTTTTTCAAAATCGTTTTAACTATTCCAGTTTCTTTGCCTTTTCTATATAAATTGTAGAATATGCTCATGTACACAAAATATGCTGGCAGTTTGATAGTGACTGTGTCAGTTTTTTTATCAATTTGGGGAGAACTGCCATCTTACTATGTTAATGTTTCAACTCATGAACATGATTTAGCTTTCTGTTTATTTAGATCTTGTATTTCTATCATGGGCTTGGTGCAGTTTTCAGTGTGCAAGTCTTTATATATATTTCATTAGATTTACAGCTAAGTATTTTACATTTTTGGGGGGATTGTAAATGGCCTTGAAGGTTACATTTCTGTGTCTATGTACTCATAGGTAATATACAGAAAGACAATAGATTTCTGTGTTTATTTTGTGTCCTTTGACTTCACTGAACTAACCTATCTATTCTAGGAGTGTTATGTACACAATTATGTTCTACACATAGGGTCGGTTGTAGTTCCTCTTTTCTGATCTCTATGCTATTTATTTATTTATTTTTGCATTAATGAATTGGCTATACTTCCTACCACTATGTTAAATAAGGTTGATAAGAGCAGATATTCTTGCCTTTTGCTGATCTTAGAGGGGAATCATTCTCTTTCACTAGAAGCATTATATTAGGTGTAGCTGCTATTTGTAGCTATAGCCATTTGTAGATGCACTTTATCAAGTTGAAGAAATTCCTCTTTTACTGTTTTCTGATTTGTCATGATGGATTTTGAATTTTGCTAAATGGTGTTTCTGTATTGATTGATATAATCTTATAATTTTTCTTCAGGTACTTGTTAATACACTGGATTACTGATTTTCTAAATTGGATCACCTCTGGAATAAATGCTACAGAGAGTATATAATCTTTTTGATCTTTTGCTGAATTTTGTTCATATTTTGTTAAGGATATTGGCATGTATATCATGAAGAATATTGATCTATAGTTTTCTGATTTCTGCCCTGACTTTGTGTCAT
>NW_007150408.1:0-389 GCF_000164805.1 Carlito syrichta | reverse complement strand
CCCCAACCCCCTGGCAGTATCCCACTATTGCCGATCCCCTTTTTGTATTACTCAGAGTCTGTCTTGAGTGAGAACACGTGGTACTCTGTGCTTTGTTTCTGTGACAGATCACTGAGTATGATATACACTAAATCTGTCCCAGTTACTGTGAAGTCCATGTTTGTCCTTTTTTATGGTTGTGTAATATTCTATTGTGTATAGGTACCACATTTTATTTCACCAGTCCAGTTTCGATGGGCAGCACATTTGGTTCCCTGTTTTTGCTATCATGAAGAGTGGTGCAGTAAACACGGGTGTGCAGGTAATTTAATGGGTATTGAGTTGAATCAGTAGATTGCCTTTGGTAGGATGAACATCTTAACAATGTTGATTCTTCCAATCCATGAGCA
>NW_007150407.1:0-503 GCF_000164805.1 Carlito syrichta | reverse complement strand
TTGCTATCATGAAGAGTGGTGCAGTAAACACGGGTGTGCAGGTAATTTAATGGGTATTGAATTGAATCAGTAGATTGCCTTTGGTAGGATGAACATCTTAACAATGTTGATTCTTCCAATCCATGAGCATGGAATATTTTTCCATTTGTTTCTGTCTGCCCAAGGGATCTTTCCTCCTGTCCGTTGTTTCCATGCCATCTTTCCATCCTGGAAGGCACAGGACCAGGCCCAGGGCAGTGTTCTGCGGCCCCGCGACCCCCCAACTCCCACGTCCCGAGGCCTCAGAAACCACCTGGCCCTGGGCCTGGTCCTGTGCCTTCCAGAGTCATCGGTGGAACTCAATAGAGACCTTAATAGAGTTAGAGTGACCATTCTGCCAACTAGAGCCTTCACTTTGCTTTTGTGGACTGTCCTTTTGTTGTCATGTCTGAGAACTGTTTGCTTAGCTTTGGTTCCTGAAGTTTCTCTTTTTTTCCTCCAAGTTTGTTGTTTTTATTTTTACA
>NW_007150406.1:0-384 GCF_000164805.1 Carlito syrichta | reverse complement strand
GGGATGAGATGATTCATTAGGGACACTCCCAGGACAGGTCTTATACTCTAGATGATATTAAACAACTCCCTCTGTGTTGCTTTTGGGATGATTTTAGAATCTAACTGTGTTGTAGAAAATGTAATGCTTCTTTACCACATGGTTTTGTCTGGAAACAACTTATCCAAAATGCTGAAATTGTATGTGTGTGTGTATGTGTATATATATATATATACACATACACATACACAATCACATTAATATCTGTGGCTTATAAACATAAATAAAATTGAGGTTATCTTCAAAGATCAGTGATAAAATGATAAAATGAGGGTCAATTATTATTTATTAGTTAAATCATTTCTAAGTCTATATTTGTCAGCGCTATCCTATTAAAAAGAATAA
>NW_007150405.1:0-690 GCF_000164805.1 Carlito syrichta | reverse complement strand
ATATATATATATATACACATACACATACACAATCACATTAATATCTGTGGCTTATAAACATAAATAAAATTGAGGTTATCTTCAAAGATCAGTGATAAAATGATAAAATGAGGGTCAATTATTATTTATTAGTTAAATCATTTCTAAGTCTATATTTGTCAGCGCTATCCTATTAAAAAGAATAAGAATGTTAAAAATAGAGTGAAGGTCACCTTTTTAAAAAAATTATTCTCCACAGATGAGATTAACTAATACTTATTAAGGAATGATAAATACTATAAGGAAAATTCACTTATAGTATTTCACTCTTTGAACCAGTGGGATATTTAATAAAGGAACATT
The DNA here is from genome assembly GCF_000164805.1 of Carlito syrichta. Taxonomy (NCBI): domain Eukaryota; kingdom Metazoa; phylum Chordata; class Mammalia; order Primates; family Tarsiidae; genus Carlito; species Carlito syrichta. Next base: position 348 of record NW_007150405.1, on the reverse strand, counting down.
TTAAGGGTATGCCATTGATAAAGATAAGTTCATCTTGTTCTTATAAATCTAAAGGTTGATTAGAATCTGGAGTAAGATTCTTAAGCTAGAAAAAAAAAATACGGTGGATGATGACAGTTTCTTTAAAAATCTCAAAAAGAGCCTCATTACCCTTTACAAAGTATGATACAAATATGAATCATACTTTGATGGTATGCAATGGTTAAGGTCTCTCCTTCTGTTAACCTTACTTATCAAGAAGAAGGTAAGTGAGAAACACTGACATTCATCATTGTGGTCATTGTGGGATTTCTATTACTAAATAATGAGATGTGGGGTTGAAGGGCCCAACTCTCAGGCTTTGTATAG
>NW_007150404.1:0-2156 GCF_000164805.1 Carlito syrichta | reverse complement strand
GCTGGCTATCCAGCTTGCTAGCTTGCTAAGTTAGCTAGGCAAGACAGCTGGTTAGCCAGCTGGTTAATTATGTAGCTAGCTAGTTAAGTCAGTTGGCTAGCCAGCTGGCTAGATAGGTAGCTAGCTAGTTAAGTCTGCCATATAGCCAACTTGCTAGATAGATAGCTAGCTAGTTAAGTCTGGTGGCTGGCCAGCTGGCTAGCTAGTTATGTCTGCTAGCTAAGCCTTCTGGCTAGCTCATTAGCCAGCTAGTTGATTCACATGGCTAACTATTTAGCCAGCTCCTTGTGTCAGCCGGCTAGCTCGTTAGCCAGCTAATTGAGTCAGCTGGCTAGCTCTTTAGACAGCTAGTTGAGTCAGCTGGCTAGATCAATAGCCAGCTAATTGAATCAGCCGTCTAGCTCCTTAGTCAGGTAGTTAAGTTAGATGGATAGCTCGCTAGCCAGCTAGTTGAGTCAGCTGCCTACCCCGTTAGCCACCTACTTGATTCAGCTGGCTCTCTCCTTAGCCAGCTAGTTGGGTCTGCTTGCTATCTTGTTAGCTAAGTAGTTAAGTCTGCTGACTACCTCATTATCCTACTAGTTAAGTCAGCTGGCTAACTCGTTAGCCAACTAGTTAATTCTGCTGGCAACCGTGTTAGCCAACTAGTTAAGCCAGCTGGATAACTCGTGAGCCAACTAGTTAAATCAGCTGACTATCTCCATAGCCAACTATTTAATTCAGCCTGCTTACTCATTAGAAAACTAGTATTCAGCTAGGTGACTCATTAGCCAACTAGATAATTCTGACAGCTAATTCGTTAGCCAACTAGTTAATTCAGCTAACTAACTCGTTAGCCAACTATGTAATTCTGCTAGCTAACTCATTAGCCAGCTAGTTAAGTCAGCTAGCTAACTCGATAACCATGTAGTTAAGTCAACTTTCTAAGTCAGCTAGCTAACTTGTTAGACAACTATGTAAGTCAGCTAGCTAAATCAGATAGCTAACTAGTTAGCTAACTAGTTAACTCAGCTAGTGAAGTCAGTTAGATAAATAGCAATCTAGTTAAGAAAGCTGGTGAAGCAAGGTTGCTAGTTAGCTAGCTAGTTAAGTCAGCTAGTTAATTCAGCTACATAACTAGTTAAATCAAGTAGCTAATTCTGCTAGCTAAGTAGTTAAGTCAGCTAACTGTCAGCTAGGTAACTACTTAGCTAAGCAGTTAAGTCATCTTTCATCAGTTAGCTAGCTACTTAAGTCAGCTGGTTAAGACAGCTCCCTAGCTCATTTGCTAATGAGTCAAGCCAGATGGTTCAGTCAGCCCGCTAGCTCAGTGGCTAACGAGTCAAGCCAGCTGGTTAAGTCAGCCCGCTTGCTTGTTGGCTAACGAGTCAAGCTAGCTGGTTAAGTCAGCTTGTTAACTCGTTGGATAACGAGAAAAGCCAGCTCGTTACATCAGCTCGCTAGCTCATTGACTAATGAGTCAAGTCAGCTGGTGACATCGGCTCGCTAGCTCGTTGGCTAACTAGTTAGCTAGTTGGCTAAGTCAGCAGGCTACATAGGTGAGTAACTAGCTAGCTAGTTGACTAAGTCAGCTGGCTAGCTAGGTAGCTAACTAGTTAGCTAGTGGGCTAAGTCAGCTGGCTAGCTAGGTAGCTAACTAGTTAAATCAGCTGGCTAGCTTGGTAGCTATATAGTTAGATAACCAGTTAAGTCAACTAGCTAGCAAGGTAGCAGGCTAGTTAAGTCAGGTATTTAAGTCAGCTGGCTAGCTAGGTAGCTAGCTAGTTAAGTCAGCTTGTTAAATCAGCTGGCTAGCTAGGTAGCTACCTAGATAAGTCAGTTGGCTAGCTAGTTATGTCTGCTAGTTAAGTCAGCTGGCTACCCAGATGGCTAGGTAGGTAGCTAGCTAATTAAGTCAGCTGGCTAGCCAGCTGGATAGCTTGTTAAGTCAGCTAGTTAAGTCAGCTGGCTAGCCAGATTGCAATCTAGGTAGCTAGCTAATTAAGTCAGCTGGCTAGCCAACTGGATAGTTAGTTATGTCAGACAGCTAATTCATTAGTCAACTAAATATGTCAGCTAGCTAACACATTAACCAAGTAGTTAAGTCAGCTGGCTAGCTCATAAGTCAACTAGTTAAGTCGGGAACTAAGTCAGCTAGATAACTAATTAGCTAACAA
>NW_007150403.1:0-1062 GCF_000164805.1 Carlito syrichta | reverse complement strand
AATTAAGTCAGCTGGCTAGCCAACTGGCTAGTTAGTTATGTCAGACAGCTAATTCATTAGTCAACTAAATATGTCAGCTAGCTAACACATTAACCAAGTAGTTAAGTCAGCTGGCTAGCTCATAAGTCAACTAGTTAAGTCGGGTAACTAAGTCAGCTAGATAACTAATTAGCTAACAAGTTAAGTCAGTTAGTTGTCTGCTAACTAACTAGTTAGCTAACTAGTTATGTCAACTAATTATTTGGCTAGCTAACTAGTTGGTTGACTATTAAAGTTAGCTAGTTTTGTCACCTAGCTAACAAGTTAAGTCATCTAGTTAAGTCAGCTATCTAACTAGCTATATCAGCTAGCTAAGTTAGCTAGTTAACTCTGCCTTCTAGCTAGTTAAGTCAGCTGGTTGAGTCAGCTATTTGGCTAGATAGCTAATGGGTTAAGTCAGCTGGTTGAGCAAGCTAGCTAGCTAGTTAGCTAATGGATAAAGTCAACTAGTTGAGTCAACTAGCTAGCTAGTTAGCTAACAGCATAAGTCAGCTGGTTGAGTCAGCTGGTTAGCTAGTTAGCTAACGAGTTAAGTCAGCTGATTCAGTGAGTTAGCTGGCTTGTCAGATAACGAGTTAAGTCGGCTGGTAGAGTCAGCTGGCTGGCTGTCAGCTAACAAGTTAAGATGTCTGGTTGGGTCAGCTGACTGGCTCATCAGCGAATGAGTTAATTTGGCTGTCGGAGTCAGCTGGCTGGCTCTACAGCTAATGAGTTAAATTGGCTGGAGGAGTCAACTGGTTGACTTGTTGGCTAATGAGTTAAGTTGGCTGGTGAAGTCAGCTGGCTAGCACGTAGGCTAACAAGTTAAACCGGCTGGTGAATTCAGATGGCTACCTTGTCAGCTAACGAGTTAAGTCAGCTGGCAGTCAGATGGCAAGCTCGTCACCTACTGAGATATGTCAACAGGTTGAGTCAACTGGCTGTCTAGTGAGCTAATGAGTTAACTCAGCTGGTTGAGTCAACTGGCTGTCTCCAGAGCTAACGACTTAAGTCAGGTGGCTGAGTCAGCTGGCTGTCTCCTCA
>NW_007150402.1:0-1010 GCF_000164805.1 Carlito syrichta | reverse complement strand
TTTGCATGGTGCCAGGCAGAAACTGCTTGATGAAGTAGACCTCAGGATGCTTACAATCAAGGCAGAAGAGAAAGGGGTAAGCAGGAGTGTCACGTGACAAGAACAGAAGCAAGAAAAGAAATGCACTAGGCTCTCTTAAACAACCTTCTCTGGCATGAACTAATGGAGTGTACAAACACACTCATTACAATGAGAATGGCACTAAGCTATTCATAAGGGATCCACCCTCATGATCCAAACATCTCCTGCTAGGCCCCACCTCCAACACTGGGGATCACATTTCAACATGAGATTTGAAAGGGAAGGCAATCCAAACTATATCAGATGAGAATCTACTGAACTGAATCAGGAAAAAGAATCAAATTGTAGGAGTGGAAGGAGCCAAGGCAAGAAATTTAGGGAGGTATATTCGAGTCAAAAGAGCTTTGCAGAAAAACAGCAAATAAGGACAAAGACAGTAGAGTTGCAGAGTATTTTTCATTTCTGCTTCTACAAAATAGTGTAAAATCTGACCAAGTAGAACTCAAGTCTTAATAAGAGTGAGCTGCACATTCAGCTCGCCAAGTGAATTTGGTAGCAAATTCTTCATCTCATCTCATGGCAGTGATTTATAATGAGGGAAAATCTCATGCAAATGAAATAGCTCTTAATGACTGCACCTGGTCAAACCAGGCTCACTTTGAAGGAAACAGAAGTCTTTAGGTGCTTTCTGCAGCACATAAACAATGAGATCACATAAATATGAGTTCAAAAATATGATTTATATATGAGTTTAATTAAGCTTGTATACCTATGAGAGTCCAGATACCTAGTATACTTATAATTGCTGCCATTGATTTAGTCATAATCAGTACTGTTGTATGAAATAGTCTAATCATGCATCATTTTCACTGCTTCTTCCCCTGGGCTTTGCTTTCTTAAGACACTATCTAGGGAAGATAAGAGATCATTCTGTTGGTCACCATTGTAACAGGTTTGAAATTGTCATATTGTTGTTCCCAGTATCTGCC
>NW_007150401.1:3566-8058 GCF_000164805.1 Carlito syrichta | reverse complement strand
GGCTCCTTCCCCACCAGGCTGCGGTAGCCCCCATGGCCAACCAGGCTAGCTCAGCTGCCGACGACACCAGGTACAGCAAGAGGCACCAGGTACACAACATGGGTGATTCTCAAAAACTTATGGCATGAAAGAAGATGGAAGTAAAATGTTCACACTATATAACTACTTTTATGACGTTTTAAGGCAGATAAGTCAATCTTTGACAAAAACAAAACAAAACAAAAACACCTGGGAGGAGTAGCGGTAGGGATTACCTGAGATGGGACAAGAGGAAACTTTTTTGGTGAGTTAGTATTTCATCTCTTGATATTTTGCAGTAAGTACTAAGAGTGGATCTTTATAAACTGGAGGTTTAGGTTATACTGGTTATGCATCTGTCAAAATTAATTAAATGGTACCCAATTTTTTTTTGTTTTCTAGCAGATGCATTTAACCTAACAAATTATAAACAAAAATTATAAACAAAATGTTTTGGTGAGAAGTATACTGATATCTACAACTTACTTGGGAGTAAACTAAAATATAGATGCTTTAATCTCAGTAAAAAGAAAATACAGGAAAATAGATATATGATAAACAAATATATGAGTGTTCATTGTAGAAACTTACAGTGCTTGGGATACAGATGTTCACAAACCTTTTTTCAAGTTTAGTGTGCTTCTTGAAAAATGTTATAAAAGAAGATTTGGAGGAAAAAGCTGGAGGTGATCAAAACTATATTAGCTTTTTTTGTGTCCCTTAAACCATTAAAATTATTCCCTGGCTTGCTACATATCGAAGTTCCAGTTTTGTATGAATGTTGGGAGCTGAGGGTCTATTTTGAGCTTATGCAGCCTCATTCATAATACAGGTAGTTTTTCAGTGTTGAAGACCAGGGGAAACTGACTGGTTTGAATTTACTGTCATAGTGCTTCTCTTTTCTTGCAATTTATCATGGTCTGTGTGGTGGCCTAGAGCACTTTGTTTGATGTGATGAAGGCAGTTTTGCTGTATTGAAGTTAAATGTTTGTATTCTGTAACCTTTAGGGACTTTGCCTGACTTTGAACCATACCTCATAGAACTAATGAATAAATGGATTTATCTATTAACTTTTCATTTCATACATGTGCATCTTGATTGAGTTGTAAATTTATCAGTGGTAGGTTTGTCTGCTATTTATTTTGCATTTTCAACCTAGATAATATTGTGCAGTGCCATAGATACAGAGGATACTTGAATAATTGTAGTTTCTATCATTTAGGTGTTTAAAATCTTCTGAAGCACACAGGTAAGGTTTAGTTCACTCAGAATTGGTTCACTAGAACTAAGATTACATAGTTTCAATCAACTACACAATCTTTAATTTTTTTTTCTTTGAGTTGGAGTCTCACTCTTTTTGGCCCAGGCTGGAGTACAGTGGCAAGCTCACAGACACCACAGCTTCGACCTGCCAGGCTTAGGCAATCCTTTCACCTTAGCCTTCCAAGTAGCTGGGCTACAGATGCATTCACCACACCTGGTTATTTTTTGTGATTTATTGTAGAGACAAGGTCTCACCAAGTTGCCCAGGCTGGTCTCAAACCTCTGGGCTCAGGTAATCCTCTCGACTCAGCTACCCAAAGTGCTGGGATTTTAGGCTGACACAATCTTTAATTTTAAAAAGTCACCTATATTATAGAAAGTTCTAAATAGTTATCATATTAGGCATTAACTTCATTTTTATAAAGGAAAAAATAGCTACTTACACCCACTGGGTTAAATGTCCTCCTATACTCCTGACATGTCTATCATAATGATGCCAATGAAGGATAAAACCCTAGATAGAAACAGGCCTCTAAATACCAGAAAACCCAAGACAAATAGGGATGAGATGAGATTACAGGTCTTAAATGGTTTTAGATCAAATAAATGTATATGCAGATTTACAGCCCCAAAATAATGAAATTCCCTTGAACAGATGTTGTTTACCCTTTACATTTCCAGGGGAAATGTTTAAAATAAAAGAAACACAGGAGGCATTATTATATATACACATGATAAGTTCTGAATCAACCTTTCAAATAACAGGAATATTTTCTACCTTCTGTAGAAACTATTTGTAACCAAATTGCAGATAAAAGGGATCCATAACCAATAGGTAAACATGACAGTTAAAGTTATATGCTTCTTTGATAGTCAGCAGGTCATGGAGTTATAGTTTAATTAACTCTCACTTGAAGACCCCAAAGCCTGCCTAAATTACAAATTAGAAAAATACCAGGACACTTAACCAAGAGCTGTCATGTTATTATTACCAGCATCAAGAATCCAGATGACTGAAGTTAGCCATTTTCAGGGAGGTTTTTCAGAAATAATCAGTTCTGTATGAGATTTATAGAAGTTATTGTCAAGATGAAGGAAACTGTCTATAAGGCAGCAGGAAATGACTAATGGGAGAAGGTAGTCATTGAAACTGCTGTAACGTGACATGTGATGAAAATACGCTGAAAAAGGATACAGGAGAACAAGAAAGTCATGGGGGGATAGCTGGGAGAAAGAAAAACATATAAATATTTAATATTTTCCCAAACATATTGTCTAAAAGAGATATGCAGTCTTGTCTCTAGAAACTCAAATGTACTCATCCTTTTTTTTATTTAGCTTGAATAAAATAAAATATTCATTGAGACCATCAAAACATGGACCCAAAAGCATTTAAAATTACTAATTTGATTGCTCAGATACATGATACTGAAGAGGAGGTAAATATGTTAAATGTGGTGGAAAATACAAACATTACAGTCTACTTTTAAAGTTTACTATTAGTTTTGAATTAATTAAATTTCTAGTCCCAAACAGTGTGGGTATGTATATTTTAAATCTATAACCTAAAATTTAGATGACCCTTGGATCAAAAAGCTACTACATTTTCAAACATGTAGGATGTTATACATGAGTTATATCAGGCATGTACACCATTGTCCTGTTTGTTATTTCTGACCCTCCTAAATACATCAGCAACACAGATACCTGTTTCTTATATTTTATTTCATCATACTTATGGCAATTCAAAATCATTCCTCAGACCATATATCTTCACCTAAAACCTTTTATGAGTGTGTATATCAATATGCCAATATAGATTAATATATTATTTTGCCAAATAAATATATTCTTATCAATTATATTAAATATGATTTCTCACCAATGCATGAATATTTAGTAGAATTTTTGTCACAAGTATAACCATAATTTTAATTAAAAACATTAATCACCTGAAAGCAGGATGAGACCTTTTCCCCCTAAAGTCTTCTCCTATAAAATTTCAGGGACAATAGGGTTTGTAAGTTTCTGCTGTTGTAATTTGTAGTACACTCATGTGGCAAAGGGAGGATGATGGTGTCTGTTACTTATTCATCATTACACACCTGATTATTTACTTTTCACCTATCAGTCATGAGCTAGGGACTAGAGTTTAGTAGATTCTTATTTTGAGGCTCTTGCCTAATCTATGACATGACTGCTTTTACGTGGCAATAATAAAGGCTATTTAGCCCACACTGCTTCAGGAAATAGGTTTAGGGCCTCATAAATCCTATGTTTTTATTTTATTTACACCATTCATACTTTGCAACCTTTTACTCTGTTCCTCTACTTGGAATCTAATTTAATTTACTGATGAATGTGCATTACTCACCCTACTGTAAAGTAGACTTGATTCAACTATATATAACCTTTGTAAGCTAATTATTCTGTGTTGGATTTAAAGGTGTTAATGATGTGCAGTGACAGTTTTAACAAATTTTCAATGAGCACATTCAATTACTTCTGTGCATCCCATTCATTAGTGAGCTAAACACTTAATTCATTTAAAGTTTTAAAAAAGAATGTGGGATGAGATGATTCATTAGGGACACTCCCAGGACAGGTCTTATACTCTAGATGATATTAAACAACTCCCTCTGTGTTGCTTTTGGGATGATTTTAGAATCTAACTGTGTTGTAGAAAATGTAATGCTTCTTTACCACATGGTTTTGTCTGGAAACAACTTATCCAAAATGCTGAAATTGTATGTGTATGTGTATGTGTATATATACATATACACACACATACACAATCACATTAATATCTGTGGCTTATAAACATAAATAAAAATGAGGTTATCTTCAAAGATCAGTGATAAAATGATAAAATGAGGGTCAATTATTATTTATTAGTTAAATCATTTCTAAGTCTATATTTGTCAGCGCTATCCTATTAAAAAGAATAAGAATGTTAAAAATAGAGTGAAGGTCACCTTTTTAAAAAAATTATTCTCCACAGATGAGATTAACTAATACTTACTAAGGAATGATAAATACTATAAGGAAAATTCACTTATAGTATTTCACTCTTTGAACCAGTGGGATATTTAATAAAGGAACATTTTAAGGGTATGCCATTGATAAAGATAAGTTCATCTTGTTCTTATAAATCTAAAGGTTGATTAGAATCTGGAGTAAGATTCTTAAGCTAGAAAAAAAAATACGGTG
>NW_007150401.1:0-3061 GCF_000164805.1 Carlito syrichta | reverse complement strand
ACAATTTTAAATTCAATCTTTCCCCACATTTTCCAGGGTGTTCTGATTTATCATCTACTTGGAATTATTGGGATATACTGAAGGAGCATGTAATTGGTATGATATTGTGATTTCTATCATAATTAGTAATGCATTTTAGTAGGTCATTGACTAGTTTATGTTATTTTTATTTAATTTTTTAACTTCCTCCAAAAGTCTGCCCACAATCCTAGCCTAAACTTTGAAACTTCTTATTTTCAATATTGATGCATTTGTATACTTTCAGGGAAAGGGTGATTTAAAACTAATGTCTGCTCTAGAGACTTATAGTCTAACCCCAAATTTAAAATTTAGTTCTGATGCAGATTTTGTGGGTAATCTTTTTTAGTAGATGCTGTTGTGAATGCCCCAATTTCCTCATCCCAGTGCATTCACTTCTAACTGCTGAACCTGTTGACTCTTAATAGCTCATATGTGCCCCTTTGACTAAGTGAAGCTGGGATACATAGATGGCTCCCATTCCTTAAGTTCTTGCTCTGTCACTCTGCCTGAGACTAGGCTGAAACTTGTGTCCAGAACAACCGCATGTGTGTTTAGCTTCTTCCCCTGACTTCTTGTTTGCCTCAGTCTCCTTCTCCTGAGAGCACCTCTAATAAGTCGCTTTCACTAGAATTGCCATTTTATGCTCTGCTTTTAGGTTATCCAACCTGGGACATTTCAGGTAAGGTATACAGTTTAAAAGTTAGTCACTCAGATAGACTTCATGATGATCCATAAATATTGGTGATTTGTTTATCTCACAGTGGTAATGAACAGAGTATTTTAGACATCATTTTCCATGGCCCTCTGGGAGCCCCTATTCTATGAATACTGTTAAAATTTTTCCTTGATAAGAGCATGAGAATATGTACAAGATTTTCTCTGAATTCGACGGAAGCTGCAAGCAATAATGAAAAAAATCAGTCTGGAAGTTTAGTTTTCAATTTATGGTTTTCTTCACGTGAACTTTAGTCTAGTTATATAGCATCTTTATGGTGTACGTGACTCATGAAAAAATGGCAACAATAATAAAAGCTAAAATTCATTCCATTAGGATATACTATGCACTGGTCATTATTTAAGCATTCACTCATTGGATTCTTTTGACAACCCTTGTGGAGATCATTATCTTCATCATAGAGATAAAGAAACTGAGGATCAGACTCAGTTTAAAGTAACTGCACAGTGTCACAAGCCCTCTCTCTGACAAAGTAGGAATTCAAACTCAGATTTACTGAATTCCTCAGCTTGGGAATTCACTGCTGTCACACCTTACACCTCTATAGTTTGCAAGTGTCCTAAGAGTGCAATTAGCCTAATGGAGATGTAGTAATAGGCAACAGTTGGAAGGGAGAATAGATGGGAATCACTGGGGTTTTTTTGGTAACTATTCCTTATTTTCTATGCTCTCTTTTGCTCCTCTACTGAAAGTACTATTTGTCACTCAAGAGGAATGATTTTTGCAAACTTTTCATTGGTCCTTATCTTAGTATTCTGTGGCTGCTGTAGCAAATTACCACAAAGTTAGTGTCTAAAACAACCCAACCCAAATTTCATATTCAGAAAAAGATTCTCACTCTTTCACCCAGACTGGAGTATAGTGGCATGATCATAGCTCTCTGTAACCTCGAACTCTTGGGTTCAAGTGATCTTCCTACCTCAGTCTTTTTAGTATCTACAGTTGCATGACTATATGTCTGGTTAATTTTTTTATTTTTATTTTTTTTTATGAGGTGGTGATCTCCTTATGTTTCCCAGACTGGCAAGTTTATTATCTCACAGTTTTGTAGATCAGAAGTCTGACAGGTCTTACTTGGAATCAAATAAATGTGTTAGCAAGACTCAGTTTTACTCTGGAACATTCAGTGGAGAAGTTTCCTTGCATTTTCCAGCTTTTAGAGGCTGCACACATACCTTGACTGATGGTCCCCTTCATCCATGATGAAAGTTAAAAATGGAACATCCCTCTAACTTTTCTTTCAGCATTATTTCTCTTACCACAGCCAGGAAAAAAAGTGTCTATTGATTGCCACCCGGGTAATACAGAATAATCTCCCCATACAAAAGTCTTAAGCTTAAATATATCTGCAAAATCCCATATGCCATGTGAAATTTTAAAAACTCACATTTAAGGGATTAAGATATGGACATCTTTGGAGGAGGGCATTATTCTGTAAAACACAGTGATAGAAATGCATTAATAATTTTCAACAGTATAAAGTTTTAGAAAATAATAAGTATCAAATTTCAAGAGAAATCTTTTTTGTCTTCTCATTATTTCCTAATGTTTTCTATTCTACTCTCACCATTCTCTGGCAGATACTGGAAACAACAATTATGACAATTTCAAACCTGTTTACAATGGTGACCAACAGAATGATCTCTTATTCTTCCCTAGATAGTGTCCCTTAAGAAAGCAAAGCCCAAGGGAAGAACCAGTGAAAACAATGCATGATTAGACTATTTCATACAACAGTACTGATTATGACTAAATCAATGGCAGCAATTATAAGTATACTAGGTATCTGGACTCTCATAGGTATACAAGCTTAATTAAACTCATATATAAATCATATTTTTGAACTCATATTTATGTAATCTCATTGTTTATGTGCTGCAAAAAGCACCTAAAACTTCTGTTTCCTTCAAAGTGAGCCTGGTTTGACCAGGTGCAGTCATTAAGAACTATTTCATTTGCATGAGATTGTCCCTCATTATAAATCACTGCCATGAATGAGATGAAGAATTTGCTACCAAATTCACTTGGCGAGCTGAATGTGCAGCTCACTCTTATTAAGACTTGAGTTCTACTTGGTCAGATTTTACACTATTTTGTAGAAGCAGAAATGAAAAATACTCTGCAACTCTACTGTCTTTGTCCTTATTTGCTGTTTTTCTGCAAAGCTCTTTTGACTCGAATATACCTCCCTAAATTTCTTGCCTTGACTCCTTCCACTCCTACAATTTGATTCTTTTTCCTGATTCAGTTCAATCGATTCTCATCTGATATAGTTTGGATTGCCTTCCCTTTCAAATCTCATGT
>NW_007150400.1:0-6531 GCF_000164805.1 Carlito syrichta | reverse complement strand
AAACAAGGTGCTCTAGGCCATCACACAGACCATGATAAATTGCAAGAAAAGAGAAGCACTATGACAGTAAATTCAAGCCAGTCAGTTTCCCCTGGTCTTCAACACTGAAAAACTACCTGTATTATGAATGAGGCTGCATAAGCGCAAAAGAGACCCTCAGCTCCCAACATTCATACAAAACTGGAACTTCGATATTGTAGCAAGCCAGGGAATAATTTTAATGGTTTTAAGGGACACAAAAAAGCTAATATAGTTTTGATCACCTCCAGCTTTTTCCTCCAAATCTTCTTTTATAACATTTTTCAAAAAGCACACTAAACTTGAAAAAAGGTTTGTGAACACCTGTATCCCAAGCACTGTAAGTTTCTACAATGAACACTCTTATATATTTGCTTTATCATATATCTATTTTCCTGTATTTTCTCTTTACTGAGATCAATGCATCTATATTTCAGTGTACTCCAAGTAAGTTGTAGATATCAGTATACTTCTCACCGAAACATTTTGTTTATAATTTTTGTTTATAATTTGTTAGGTTAAATGCATCTGCTAGAAAACAAAAAAAAAAAACATTGGGTACCATTTAATTAATTTTGACAGATGCATAACCAGTATAACCTAAACCTCCAGTTTATAAAGATCCACTCTTAGTACTTACTGCAAAATATCAAGAGATGAAATACTAACTCACCAAAAAAGTTTCCTCTTGCCCCATCTCAGGTAATCTCTACCCCTACTCCTCCCAGGTGTTTTTGTTTTGTTTTGTTTTTGTCAAAGATTGGTTTATTTAAAACGTCATAAAAGTAGTTATATAGTGTGAACATTTTACTTCCATCTTCTTTCATGCCGTAAGTTTTTGAGAATCACCCATGTTGTGTACCTGGTGCCTCTTGCTGTACCTGGTGTCGTCGGCAGCTGAGCTAGCCTGGTTGGCCATGGGGGCTACCGCAGCCTGATGGGGAAGGAGCCAAGAGGCCAGAGGTTTGCATTCCTTCTCCTCACTCAATCAGAATGCTCAACATCACGGAACACTGCTGGCCTTGCCTCTGGCCAAGTTGGCAGTTAAACAGAAATCTCCTAGAGCCACAAACTTGACTCGAAGGACCTGGCCCTGCTAAACTACTTTTCATGGGCTGTCACTTGGCCAAGCCCAGCCCGCTGCATCCTGCCCCCACCCAGGAGGGCAGGGATCTTCAGGAGAGGCCTGGCCACTGCCCATCAGCCTGCCCAGCCCCCAGTCCTCCCCACACCCCTCATGTTTATCACATTTACCCCTCCCTCCTCATGCCTCTTCTTTGACACTCTAGGAGTCCTTCCCACCAGGATAGTGGGACTTCATCAAATCAGGTTCTAATAACACCTCAGAGATGCTATCCAATCCACCAAGCCGGAGATTCTGGAGTAGGGGTACTTCCCACAGTGTGCTGGAATGGTGATCACAGGAAGACTGTGCTGTCTCCTCAAAATTCCAAGATGGTGTGTAGCCCAGTAACCGTGATGATTGCCCTTCCTGAGAGCAAAGTGGCTCATTCTGTAAGACCAGAGCAGATAATCAGCTCAACACTGTCCTCACCATCAAGTAATGCCCTAGATCCATGTGCAAAGGAGACTATACTGAGTGCCCTAAATGGGGAGAAGATAAGAACAGTGGAGGAATAAGACCAAATATTTCCTGATGGACAGGAAAGTAAAAGAAGGCCCCATGATAGCACTGGAAGTGGCCATTCAGCATTTAAGCCCCTCTTGGTCAATGGAGTCCCTGCTTCTTTTGTGCCTAAGCCTGGGTCTCTGAAGAGAGGCCTTAGTTCCCAGAGCTCAAAGGAAGACATGAATGAGAGATCCTACCCCTCTTCCTTGAGCTCCTTGACAAGAACGTACACAGCTGGCATCCCTAGCTGCAACCACAATGCCATTGCCAGTTCCTATAGCTCTATTCGAGGCCTCTTCCAGTCACGGCACTGGAAGATAAGTGTCCACAATTCATCACCCTTCTTTAGCCCAGCATCATCTAGCTCCCAGACACCAGAGAAGCCAGTAAAGGAAATAAGAGAAGAAGAGCTATGTCATCATTCCAGTTCCTCAACTCCACTAGCAGCAGACAAGGAGTCCCCAGGAGAAAGGGTTGCAGATACAGCCCCACAAAAGAAAGAAAACATGGGGAATTGCTCATCTATACCTGGCAGCTCTGGGACATGTAAACGCAAAGTTCAGCTACTGCCAACTAGGTGAGGAAAACTGCTGACCTTGCCTCCACATCCCCTGCTTGGCTATCCAACTACTGCTGAAGAATTTGACTTAGAAAAGAAAGCTTTATTACAATGGCTTAACAAGGTCTTAGAGAACAAGCCCTATGCTGCCTCACACTCTGTCCCTTAGACCCCCTGCCCACCACTCAGTCTTCTTTTACCTTGACCTTGCCTGCTCTTAGGACTGCCTCAACAACCTCCCTCCCAGCCCCCAGCACTAACCCACTGTTGGAGAGTTTGAAAAAGATGCAGAAATCCTCAAGCCTACCATCCTTCCCAGAATCTGCTGGAGTGGCAACCACTGAGGCCAACTGGTCTCCAAAGACACCAAGTCTTCTGGACCCTCTGGGCTCTTCACAGTCAGGGCCCCTCCCACCCACCTCTCCAGACTCAAAAGCCACAGCCACTTTCATGGGGCTGATCCCTGCTTCTTCCCTGATACCGGTTAGTGACACCAAAACTCCTCCAGCTGAGACATCTTCAGGCTGAGACATCGTCCAAACCCCAAGCCCTATCTGCCCCATCCCCCACCCCCAAGCAAAATCTTCTCTTTGGAACACTGAACCCTTCACCTTCTAAACCTGCTCCCTTGCTGTACTTGCTGTGTCTTCAGCATCTCCTGTGTTCAAGCCCATTTTCATGACCCCACCTAAGAGTGAGAATGAAGACCCCATGCTGTCTAGCCCTTCAGTCACAACCTCAGCATCCTCCAGCTCCACCCTCCCCACAACCACCAACACCTCAGCCCTGACTATAGAGTCTATTTTTAGCAGCATAGGGCCACCTACATCTGTGCCCCTGTCAACTCCCTTCTTGAAGCAAACATCTGCTCCATCACTCCAGTCATGATTGCCCCTCTCTTCACTGGCCTGGCTGCTGCTACATCCACAGTGGCTTCCATCACCACAGCAAGTACATCCACAGACTCTGCGCTGAAGCCTGCTTTTGGCTTTGGAGTAAATGTGACCAGTGCCATGAGCAACGTTGCTAGCACTAGCACTACCATTTTGCAGCCTTTCCTCTTTGGGGCACCCCCTGCCTCTGGTGCCAGCTTTAACCCAGTCATGAGCTCCATATTCCAATTTAGCAAACCTCCTGCCATACCAACCTCTAAAACAATCACTGCCTTTAGCCAGTCCCTTCCCAGTGCTGTGCAGGCAACCCCCAGCAGCATCACTGCTGGATTTAGTGGCTTTGGCTGCACCCTGACAACCTCTGCCCTGACCCTCACCACCACCACTGACATTCAGTAACATGGCCATGCCAGCATTCAACATTCCCTTTGGCTCGGGTTTCAAGCCCCCTCTCCTGTCCTATCCCAGAGCCAACCCCCAGTCCCCATTGGGGCCACTGAGATTTATCTGCTCTAAAATATCATAAAAGTAGAGTTACATAGTATGATTATTTTACTTTGGGCTTTTTTTATGCCATAGTTTTTGAGATTAACCCGTGTTGTTGCGCATAAGTTTTTCTTTCTTTTTTTTGTATTTTTATCACTGAATAGTATCCTTCATATGACTATTCTATTGTCTGTTTATCCATGTACCTATTGATGGAGAATTTTTAGCTTTGGACTGTTATGAATATAGTTCTTAAGAACTATAGAAGCTTTGATGTGCATATGTGTTTTGATTTTTCTTGGAAGGCAATTGACGAATTGTAGAATAGGTGTATACTTAGTTTTATAAGAAACTACAAGACATTTTTCCAAAATGAGTGCAATATTTTATATTCCCACTAACGAAGAGAGTTATGGGTACCCTGCATTCTCAACAACATTCATCTAAAATGTGTGTGTGTGTATGTGTGCATGCGCACACATATGTGCACACCTACATCTAATTTTAGACATTCAAGTATATGTTTGTAGCTGTATCTGTGACTTTAATTTGTACCACATATAAACATTCAAATATATGTTTGTAGCTGTATCTGTTTGTGATTTTAATTTGTACCGTATAATGACTGTATTAGCCTGGATCCAAGTAGAAGACAGAAACCTCACAGTGGGCTAAACCACAGCAGATTGCTACAAAGAATTACTAAGCTAACATTAAATAAATGAAAAAATAACTAAACATATGAGAAAATTCTGTATGGGACCCTAGGACTGAAAGTACCCCAGAGAAGATGAACTTGGAGGGGCCTTTCTTCCCAAGACTGGGGTTCAGATCTTGCTGGAGATTTTATAACTTAGCCAACTGATTAGTGGAAAAATTTAATGGTTCATTCCAGGTTAAAGCTCACCAGCCAAATTGGGTCAAAACAAAGCAACCCTCCAGACTGTGGGTGCGGAGAAGGCTATCAGCAAGCAGTACCTGGGCCTGCAGAGGGGCTGGGGATCCTCCAGGCCTCAAGACATACAGCAGAGGGAGCAGCAGCCGGGTGGGATCCTCTGGGTCCCAGGGGGCTGCACTAGTGCCCACAAAGGGAATCGGGATGTTTGTGCCAGTAGGCGATCTTAAGGCTCTGGTTTTCCTGTCTGAAGGCCATGAGAAGGTTATCATCAGTTCAGACTGAGAGTGCCAGGTCTCTGTGGATCTGGTCTCCCTGGACCCAGTCTCTGTGGGCACTCCACTGGGTGTCCTCCTGGCCACCCTACCTATCCACCTTGCAGCAACTAGGAACTGGATGGGAGAGTCCCTTGATCAGGTGCTCCTACTACACCTCCTACAGAGGAAGTTGAGCATTGTGGTCACTTCCAAGGACACAGGCTTAAAAGAAGTCCACGATCACAACACACAGTGAAGAGTGAATTTGGAGATGAGTAGCAATAAATTGGTATCTGGCAAAATTACAAACTTTTTAGCCTACTGTTTAGCAATTTTTACTTTATTTTGTTTTTTCTTTTCTTGTTCTTCCGATGGGGTCTTGCTCTGCTGTCCAGGATGGAGTATAGTAGCATAGCTCGCTACAGGATTGGACTCAAAGATCTTCCCACCCCAGTCTCCCTTATAGCTGGGACAACATGCCTACACCACCATGCTCATTTTTAAAATTGACATATAATAGCTGTACATATTTTTAGATACATGTGATATTTTGAAACCTGAATACAATGTGTAATAATCAAATCAGTGTAATTGGGATATCCATGACCTCAAACCTCTACTTTTCCTCTTTGTTGGGAGCTTTACAATTCTTCTCTTCAAGCTACTTTAAAATCTACAATAAATTATTGCTAACTGTAATTCCCTATTGTCCTATTGAACACAAGAAGGTATTCTTTCTGCCTGCACTTCTGCATTCCTTAACCAACTTCTCTTCATTTTACGTCTTCCTTTGTGTTAGTCCAATTTTCTTTTCAAGGTCACCTGCTCTTAGCATACTGATCTTGCCCCAGTTTTTCTTGGATGCATGAATAGCTACAACAAATAAGTACACCATATGCATTCTTCCATATCCTGTTCCATGAGTTTGATTTCACTAGACTCTGATAGCTAATCTCTATCCAGAAACATCATTTATCATAAGAAATATTGTTGAAATCAATTTTTAATATTATGGGTCAAAAATTAGATTAGACAAATATTTACAAAAAAAGCATAACATAGGTAAAAGAACTGATTTGGGAGCTAGATCACATGGGTTGAAATACAGCTTCCCCTCTGACTGGCTGTGAGAACTTAGGGAATTTACCAAAGATCACTGTGCCTCAGTTTTTTTGTCTATAAAATAGGGACAATAATTGCACCTCAAAGGGTTGTTGTGAGGAATAGATGAGTTAATATTTGTAAAGTTCTCAGAACAGTTTCTGATGCACACTAAGGCCCATGAATGATTAAATGTATATTTATAGTATGTCTCCAGTGGCTGGAGGATAAAAGTGGCTGTGGCCCATAGGAAGTGTCAGGGACACCCATGCTGGGGCTGTGGTGGGCAGCTGGGGTGGTGTTCCTCGGCCTGTTGCCACACAGCCCACTGCTGTGCCTGGTACTGGCAGCAACTGTGGTGGCCTCCTGGCCATAGGGGCTACCACGACCTGGTGAGGACTGAACCAAGAAGTCAGAGGGTTCACATGCATTGTCCTCACTCATTCGGAATGCTTGACATCACAGAACTCTGCTGGCCTTGCCTCTGGCCAAGTCAACAGTTAAGCAGAAATCTAGAGCTGCAGAATCGACTCTAAGGACATGACCCTGATCGGCTGCTCATGGGCAGTTACCTGGGCAAACTCGGCCCACCGCAACCTGCCCCCACTCAGGAGGGCAGGGATCTGCAGGAAAGGCCTGGCCACTGCCCACCAACCTGCCCGACCCTCAGTCTTCCCCACACCCATCCCATT
>NW_007150399.1:0-4482 GCF_000164805.1 Carlito syrichta | reverse complement strand
CGGATCAATGTGGCTACCCCAGGCACCAGCTTCACCTTGGAAGCATTCAGTTTTGGAGCAGGACAGAGTGGGACCACAGGTACCATCATCCATTTTGGAGGAGGCTTTGGTCAGTACACCCTGGGCACACCCAGTCAGAGCACACCCTTTGCCTTCAATATGTCCAGCATGCCTGCGAACAATCCTTTGTTTGGAGGCACCTCCATTCCCACTTTTGTTCAGAACACCCCTGCCCTTGTCCTGGACACACTGGGCAGCAGCCTCTCTTCTGGGGCATCCTTAACACCTGCCCAAGGCTTTGCTGGCATTGGACCTTTCAGATCGACAGCCCCTTCGTCATCCACTGGTGCGCAATCCAAGACCCCAGGTGGTCGAAGGCAACTTGTGGCCCGAAGGCAGCTCAAATGCAAAAAATAGCCTTTGTCCCTTGCCCATTTCCCCCACCCCCTGCTCAAGCCTGGAGGTTGGAACCTGCTTGCAAGGAAGAGCCTTTGACCCTTCAAGTTACATAAAGCAAACCTCCACCAGATCTCTGGCCTCAGCCACCGGGAGGTAGTGGCAGCCCTGAGGCCCTTTCCCTTCTGGAGGAAGCACAAGTCTCAGGGAGAGTGCGGCAGAGCAGAAGGCTGATGCCTTTACTTGAACAGTTCTACTGGTGACGCTGGAGAACTAAACCTCTGCACATATTGTTCACTTCCCTGACTCTTGCTTAGTGTATAACCTCAGCCAGGCAGCCTCCCTTCCCTTTTCCCTGAGAGCCTCTTTACTAGAGGGCATAAGCTACAGCCCACTTGCATCTCTGGT
Source organism: Carlito syrichta (assembly GCF_000164805.1). Taxonomy (NCBI): domain Eukaryota; kingdom Metazoa; phylum Chordata; class Mammalia; order Primates; family Tarsiidae; genus Carlito; species Carlito syrichta. The sequence continues at coordinate 3,678 of NW_007150399.1, read as the reverse complement.
GTGCATCTGATACAGGATTGGGGTAAATGGACTTTCCTTAAAGTTTTACCCTGCTTGGCTACAAGAAGTGGTTCTTCTACCTCTGGTCCCTTTAGAGGGCTGTTTCCCATTTCTTGCTGCTTTGTCCCTCACCAGTTCCTTGCAGGATTTATTCCACTTTAAATGCTCTTGAATCCAGCTTTGACTTGGAGACCCCAGAGGGTGCTGCTCCTGTCGTCTTCCTCCTGCCAAGTCTGAGTCAGTGTTTCATCTCCAACCCTGCCAATTTGTCCCATAAAAGCTTGGTGGGTCGAGACTGTTAGCCTGGCAGAGCCAACCATCAGGATGCCTGCCGCTGCTTCAACTACCTCCTCACCCACCTACCCGTTGACCTCATTGAGCCTTTGTTTGTCTCTCAGAATTTGTGAGTTACTTTGAAGCTCACATCTATTGCTCTTCGAATCAAGTTTGGAGGAAGACTTGGATCGTATGAGTGGAAGCATGTTGGTGGTGCCAGATGTACCTGTTTCAAGTTTTCTGGGGCCTAGCTAATTGAATGAGGAAAGTGCACCACTTTATGGCTACAAGTGCTGGCTCCTGAATTTTCAAACAGTGATTTGACTTTAAGGGCTGGCAGCCCAGCAGGATGGGGTCTGGGGAAGCAAAGACCTTGTCCCCCTGCTATTTCTCTACCACATAACTGATCTCTCTGGAGCTACATTACCCACCCCTTTATGTTAGGAAATGTAAACTAACCAAACTTTAAGAATCCTGGTTATTTTTAAGGGCCCTTTTCATCCCGTTCCCTTTTCTCCCTTTGTTTCAAAACCACACACCCCAGGCCCAAGAGCCTTGCTGCCATGCCCACCTCTTTGAGAGAAGTATGAACGTTTGTGTCTCAATTAATAGAAAAAAAGTGAACATTTTGTAATTAAATAAAAATTTATTTTTGTATTTGAGCTATATTGCCTTTTAAATTCCTTCAAGTTTGCTTCATTGAGGTGATTAAGTAAGTATAAACATTATTTGCTAGGTATTAGCTGTACAGCTCAGTTATGCCTGTGTGAAGAAGAGGCTCAAATGCTGCCCCAGGCAGCTTTCCTGAGGGACTAGAGCTCCTTCTGGAGGCGTTAGATAAAATGTAATTCTTACTTCATAAATAATGTGATGTAGGTGTAACTGGTTCCCCTTCCCCCGCCCCCCACCCCCACCCCCATGACTGAGGTTGAATGTTTTGTGCTGGGAGACTGCTCCTCCCCACCCAAGATAGCTCTGAAGTCTGATATTTTAATACTTAACTGTGTGAAGCTGAGGAAGGAGCCTGAACCTCAAGTCGCAAATACCTGTTAGGATTGGAAGAGGGGGACACAGGTCTAGAAATCCAAGTTTCTACCTGTACCTTATTAGTTTTGGTATTCTGAGCTAGCTTGCCTCAATTTCACAGGCAAGATGGTCGGCCCAGGAACCCGTGAAGGAGGGTGTCCTGATATGATGTGAGTGTGGGTGTATATGTATACAGTTACCTGCAGTGGACAAGAGTGGAATGGAATGCTGGGACTTTCCATTACAAATAAAGACTAAATCCTTGTTGAAAATAATAAAAAATACATATTTGCATATGCCTACCCTATATGCATATACTTGTTCACGTTGATAATTATATTATTCATAATATACTGTTATACATTGGTAATGATAAATGAATATATAAGTATATATAATATACTTATTTTTAAAACTTTATACTCATATAAAATTTAAATGCAGGTTGGCTGGTGATAATACTAACTAATATTTGCTGGCCACCTCCACGTATTAAGCACTATGTTAAGAACTTTGCAGGTATTATATCATTGAATTTTCAAAAACATTATTTCTGATATAGATATAATAAAGAAATGGAATTATGGGTAGGTCAAATTGATTTTTAGTCAAAATAGTGGATGCAATAAGTAGTGGAGAGTCTATTCCACACTCCTGAAGCACTTTCATCCTTCCAGTTGACTCCACCAAGCAAATGACAATGTTGGATAAAGTACAACCATTCCTGGAAATATTCCAAGAAAGAAGTAACTCCAGGAATAAGAAACAAAGAATCAATTCAAAGTTACACAGATGAATGGAGATGAAGCTGGGATCATGGGATTATGAGGCTGAGCATGGGTTTTGTAAGACAAGTTTAATGCCTCTTTCACAAATTCAGTAGATGAAATTAAGACCTGTACACAGCAGAGAGTTGGGTATAAGCAATCTACATAAATCCAAGAAACACGATGGGCTGCTCATCTATGAAACAGGGGTGAGGCAACTTCACAAACTGGTTGTAGAAAATGGCAAAGAAGCTAAGCTGTTTACCAAAAGTCATGGTTGGAAGAAAAGTCCTCATATAAGAAATCAAGCCCCAATCATACATCATCTGTTGATATTGAATCTGAAATCTCAGTATCCAGATGGAAACCCCCTGACATAAAATGGATAAATGATATTTCCCAGTAGAAGAAGAAAAGAGCACTTCTCCATGAGTATGTCTCTACAACCCATTCAAGAAAGTATGCCAAGTCTAAATTCATGAGAAAAATCACAAACTACACAAGGGAACAAATCATTATCAAAGTCAGCAGAAACAACCCCCTGGAGAACTTAGATTTTAAGAAATACAATCCTGGACTAAAACTAAAAAGACATTTAAATAAGTATGTTAAAACAATTGGTGAGATGAAAAAGAAAGGTCTGAATTCCATAGGGCAAGAATGGGACATTATGGGGAAAATTTTTTTAAATGAAGCTAAATTAATGTAAACAAAGGCAGATTTAGGAGTAGAGATAATTTACCCAAGGTCATACAAGGAGTAAAAGATAGATTCAACATTTCAACTCTGGGAGTCCAACCTTCAGGACTATATTATCCTGTCCAAAAGTTTTTTTTGTAGTGTAGGAACATACCCCAAATACCAACAATACTTTTATCTTTGTATTTTCATCTCTTCCATTAGAGATGGAATTATGAATGCTTTGTTTTCTTCATGTTTTAAGTTTTTAAAATTAACACATAACCATTGTGATACAGTGAGCATTTTTTCTTTGTTGTAACAATGGCTTAAGAATGAAATTACAGTTTCTATTAATTTTGATTTATACATAATTGTATTAGATCCAGTAGTCTTAGAAATTAGCCCAAGAATATAACCCTACTCTCTTTACAGCCTATTCAAAACTTCAACTTGTAGAAATTCACATATCTAAGTAGCTGTATTTAATTTATTTTTCTAGGTATACTAGAGATCACAATTTGGACAAAGATCTCAGAGAACCAGATGCTAGGAACCACCAGGTGTCTCTTACATGATAATTTTCATAAAAACGAGCTTTGTAATTTCTCCATTAATTTTATATTGAGAGATATAAAGAAATAATCTTACAAAATGCATTTCTACATTTAGAGTGCACTTTATAGCTTGCCTACTAGGTTACATTGTGTGTGTCTGCGTGTATGAGAGAGCAGAAAAAGAGAGGGAGAGAGAGGGAGGTGTTAAGATTTACCTGATGGTGTGGTTTAATACTAACTAACTATTTAGTTTAAATTTCTTCCAGGCTTAAATATCTGTGGTTTATCCAAAGCAAATTGTCTTCTTTGTTTGCATTTCTCTTTTTCCCGTTGCTCAGGATCTTGAAATGATCGTTCTTTCTTTTTGAGTTAGT
>NW_007150398.1:0-4262 GCF_000164805.1 Carlito syrichta | reverse complement strand
AACACCCCTGCCCTTGTCCTGGACACACTGGGCAGCAGCCTCTCTTCTGGGGCATCCTTAACACCTGCCCAAGGCTTTGCTGGCATTGGACCTTTCAGATCGACAGCCCCTTCGTCATCCACTGGTGCGCAATCCAAGACCCCAGGTGGTCGAAGGCGACTTGTGGCCTGAAGGCAGCTCAAATGCAAAAAATAGCCTTTGTCCCTTGCCCATTTCCCCCACCCCCTGCTCAAGCCTGGAGGTTGGAACCTGCTTGCAAGGAAGAGCCTTTGATCCTTCAAGTTACATAAAGCAAACCTCCACCAGATCTCTGGCCTCAGCCACCAGGAGGTAGTGGCAGCCCTGAGGCCCTTTCCCTTCTGGAGGAAGCACAAGTCTCAGGGAGAGTGCGGCAGAGCAGAAGGCTGATGCCTTTACCTGAACAGTTCTACTGGTGACGCTGGAGAACTAAACCTCTGCACATATTGCTCACTTCCCTGACTCTTGCTTAGTGTACAACCTTAGCCAGGCAGCCTCCCTTCCCTTTTCCCTGAGAGCCTCTTTACTAGAGGGCATAAGCTATAGCCCACTTGCATCTCTGGTGTGCATCTGATACAGGATTGGGGTAAATGGACTTTCCTTAAAGCTTTACCCTGCTTGGCTACAAGAAGTTGTTCTTCTACCTCTGGTCCCTTTAGAGGGCTGTTTCCCATTTCTTGCTGCTTTGTCCCTCACCAGTTCCTTGCAGGATTTATTCCACTTTAAATGCTCTTGAATCCAGCTTTGACTTGGAGACCCCAGAGGGTGCTGCTCCTGTCGTCTTCCTCCTGCCAAGTCTGAGTCAGTGTTTCATCTCCAACCCTGCCAATTTGTCCCATAAAAGCTTGGTGGGTCGAGACTGTTAGCCTGGCAGAGCCAACCATCAGGATGCCTGCCGCTGCTTCAACTACCTCCTCACCCACCTACCCGTTGACCTCATTGAGCCTTTGTTTGTCTCTCAGAATTTGTGAGTTACTTTGAAGCTCACATCTATTGCTCTTCGAATCAAGTTTGGAGGAAGACTTGGATCGTATGAGTGGAAGCATGTTGGTGGTGCCAGATGTACCTGTTTCAAGTTTTCTGGGGCCTAGCTAATTGAATGAGGAAAGTGCACCACTTTATGGCTACAAGTGCTGGCTCCTGAATTTTCAAACAGTGATTTGACTTTAAGGGCTGGCAGCCCAGCAGGATGGGGTCTGGGGAAGCAAAGACCTTGTCCCCCTGCTATTTCTCTACCACATAACTGATCTCTCTGGAGCTACATTACCCACCCCTTTATGTTAGGAAATGTAAACTAACCAAACTTTAAGAATCCTGGTTATTTTTAAGGGCCCTTTTCATCCCGTTCCCTTTTCTCCCTTTGTTTCAAAACCACACACCCCAGGCCCAAGAGCCTTGCTGCCATGCCCACCTCTTTGAGAGAAGTATGAACGTTTGTGTCTCAATTAATAGAAAAAAAGTGAACATTTTGTAATTAAATAAAAATTTATTTTTGTATTTGAGCTATATTGCCTTTTAAATTCCTTCAAGTTTGCTTCATTGAGGTGATTAAGTAAGTATAAACATTATTTGCTAGGTATTAGCTGTACAGCTCAGTTATGCCTGTGTGAAGAAGAGGCTCAAATGCTGCCCCAGGCAGCTTTCCTGAGGGACTAGAGCTCCTTCTGGAGGCGTTAGATAAAATGTAATTCTTACTTCATAAATAATGTGATGTAGGTGTAACTGGTTCCCCTTCCCCCGCCCCCCACCCCCACCCCCATGACTGAGGTTGAATGTTTTGTGCTGGGAGACTGCTCCTCCCCACCCAAGATAGCTCTGAAGTCTGATATTTTAATACTTAACTGTGTGAAGCTGAGGAAGGAGCCTGAACCTCAAGTCGCAAATACCTGTTAGGATTGGAAGAGGGGGACACAGGTCTAGAAATCCAAGTTTCTACCTGTACCTTATTAGTTTTGGTATTCTGAGCTAGCTTGCCTCAATTTCACAGGCAAGATGGTCGGCCCAGGAACCCCTGAAGGAGGGTGTCCTGATATGATGTGAGTGTGGGTGTATATGTATACAGTTACCTGCACCGGACAAGAGTGGAATGGAATGCTGGAACTTTCCATTACAAATAAAGACTAAATCCTTGTTGCAAATAATAAAAAATACATATTTACATATGCCTACCCTATATGCATATACTTGTTCACATTGATAATTATATTATTCATAATATATTGTTATACATTGGTAATGATAAATGAATATATAAGTATATATAATATACTTATTTTTAAAACTTTATACTCATATAAAATTTTAAATGCAGGTTGGCTGGTGATAATACTAACTAATATTTGCTGGCCACCTCCACGTACTAAGCACTATGCTAAGAACTTTGCAGGTATTATCTCATTGAATTTTCAAAAACATTATTTCTGATATAGATATAATAAAGAAATGGAATTATGGGTAGGTCAAATTGATTTTTAGTCAAAATAGTGGATGCAATAAGTAGTGGAGAGTCTATTCCACACTCCTGAAGCACTTTCATCCTTCCAGTTGACTCCACCAAGCAAATGACAATGTTGGATAAAGTACAACCATTCCTGGAAATATTCCAAGAAAGAAGTAACTCCAGGAATAAGAAACAAAGAATCAATTCAAAGTTACACAGATGAATGGAGATGAAGCTGGGATCATGGGATTATGAGGCTGAGCATGGGTTTTGTAAGACAAGTTTAATGCCTCTTTCACAAATTCAGTAGATGAAATTAAGACCTGTACACAGCAGAGAGTTGGGTATAAGCAATCTACATAAATCCAAGAAACACGATGGGCTGCTCATCTATGAAACAGGGGTGAGGCAACTTCACAAACTGGTTGTAGAAAATGGCAAAGAAGCTAAGCTGTTTACCAAAAGTCATGGTTGGAAGAAAAGTCCTCATATAAGAAATCAAGCCCCAATCATACATCATCTGTTGATATTGAATCTGAAATCTCAGTATCCAGATGGAAACCCCCTGACATAAAATGGATAAATGATATTTCCCAGTAGAAGAAGAAAAGAGCACTTCTCCATGAGTATGTCTCTACAACCCATTCAAGAAAGTATGCCAAGTCTAAATTCATGAGAAAAATCACAAACTACACAAGGGAACAAATCATTATCAAAGTCAGCAGAAACAACCCCCTGGAGAACTTAGATTTTAAGAAATACAATCCTGGACTAAAACTAAAAAGACATTTAAATAAGTATGTTAAAACAATTGGTGAGATGAAAAAGAAAGGTCTGAATTCCATAGGGCAAGAATGGGACATTATGGGGAAAATTTTTTTAAATGAAGCTAAATTAATGTAAACAAAGGCAGATTTAGGAGTAGAGATAATTTACCCAAGGTCATACAAGGAGTAAAAGATAGATTCAACATTTCAACTCTGGGAGTCCAACCTTTCAGGACTATATTATCCTGTCCAAAAGTTTTTTTTGTAGTGTAGGAACATACCCCAAATACCAACAATACTTTTATCTTTGTATTTTCATCTCTTCCATTAGAGATGGAATTATGAATGCTTTGTTTTCTTCATGTTTTAAGTTTTTAAAATTAACACATAACCATTGTGATACAGTGAGCATTTTTTCTTTGTTGTAACAATGGCTTAAGAATGAAATTACAGTTTCTATTAATTTTGATTTATACATAATTGTATTAGATCCAGTAGTCTTAGAAATTAGCCCAAGAATATAACCCTACTCTCTTTACAGCCTATTCAAAACTTCAACTTGTAGAAATTCACATATCTAAGTAGCTGTATTTAATTTATTTTTCTAGGTATACTAGAGATCACAATTTGGACAAAGATCTCAGAGAACCAGATGCTAGGAACCACCAGGTGTCTCTTACATGATAATTTTCATAAAAACGAGCTTTGTAATTTCTCCATTAATTTTATATTGAGAGATATAAAGAAATAATCTTACAAAATGCATTTCTACATTTAGAGTGCACTTTATAGCTTGCCTACTAGGTTACATTGTGTGTGTCTGCGTGTATGAGAGAGCAGAAAAAGAGAGGGAGAGAGAGGGAGGTGTTAAGATTTACCTGATGGTGTGGTTTAATACTAACTAACTATTTAGTTTAAATTTCTTCCAGGCTTAAATATCTGTGGTTTATCCAAAGCAAATTGTCTTCTTTGTTTGCATTTCTCTTTTTCCCGTTGCTCAGGATCTTGAAATGATCGTTCTTTCTTTTTGAGTTAGT
>NW_007150397.1:0-5015 GCF_000164805.1 Carlito syrichta | reverse complement strand
CACTGAGGCACCTACCACAGAGGAGGGCCAGTGACAAAGAAACTAATCACAGAAGAGAACATTGTCACGCATCACCTAACAGGAGGAGGCACAGTCACTGGGTCACCCACCACAAAGGAGAATTGGTGCCCTGACCACAAATCACGGAGGAGACCCAGTTACTGAGGCACCAATCATAGATGAGAGTGAGTTGCTAAGGCACTCAACATAAAAGGCTCAGTCACTGGGGCACCCATTAGAAGGAGAGACATTCACTTACACACCGATCACAAAGGAAGTCAAGTCGCTGGGACACCCATCACAGAGGAAGCAATGCCAACGGGGAACACATAACTGAGGAGGTAAAGTAAGTGTTGCACTTATGACAAAGAAAACCTAGTCATTGGGACACCCATCATAGTGGAGGGTCAATCTCTGGGTTAGTCTGTACTCCCGCACCTTTGGGAGGCTGAGGTGAGTGGATTGCTTGACTCTGCGGGTTCGAGACCCACTTGGGCAGCGAGACCTCATCCCTACAATAAATAAAAAAATCAGCCGGGCGTGGTAGCACATGCCTGTAATTCCGGCTACTTGGAAGGCTGAGGCGGAAGAATCACCGGAGCCCAGCACGTCGAGGCTGTGGTGACCGGGAGCAGCCACTGCACTCCAGTCTGGGCAACAGAGTGAGACTCCAACTCAAAAAAAAAAAAAAATCACAGAGGAGCAACTCACTGGGGTACCCATCACAGATGAGACCAGTCACTGACACACCAATTACATAGTACAGCCAGTCACTAGAACAGTGAATACAGAGGAAGGCCAGTCAATGAGGCACCACTCCGAGAGTAGAAACAATTATTGTGACACCCATCACAGAGAAGGACCTGTCACTGGGACAGCTATCACAGAAAGCCATTCACTGGGGCACCCATCATAGAGAATGGTAAGGCACTGGGCACACAAAATAGAGGAGGGACAGTCACTAAAGCACAAATAATAGTGGAGGGTCAATCACTGAGGCATTCACCACAGTGGAGATCCAATCACAAGTGTATCCATCACAGAGAAGAGCGAGTCACTTCAGCACCCATGTTAGAGAATTGTCAGATACACACCACTCATAGTGTTGGGTTAGTCACTAGGGAATCCATTATGAAGGAAGACATTTCACTGGGATTCCCATCACAGAGGAGGGCCATTCTCTGTTGCACTCACTGTGGATGAGTGTCAGTCACTAGGACATCCACCACAGAAGATTAATCACTGGGCACCCATCACAGAAGAGAGCCAATCACTGATAAACCCATCACAGAAGGAAGTCGGATACTGGGTCTCATATTAAAGAGGAGAGTACTTCACTGGGTCACCCATCACAAACCAGTCCACTGGGACACCCCAAACAGTGTTGGAGCAGTCACTGGGGCACAAATAACAGAGAAGTCCAGTCACTGGGGTAACCATCACAGAGGAGGGAAAGTCACTAAATCAGAAGAGAGCTAGGCACTGGGTCCCTGAACACGGAGGAGACACAGTCACTGAGGAATCCATCACAGATCAGGGTCATTCACTGAGGAACCCATCACAGAGGAAGACCAGTCTGGTGCAAACATCACAGAGGAGAGGTTGTCACTGAGTCACCCACACAGAGGAGAACGTGTCATTATGGTACTGATAAAAGAGGAGGACCAGTCACTGGAGCACTCATTATGGAGGAAGGTTATTCAATGGGAAATCCATCACAAAGTAGGGCTTGAAATTAGGGCATCCATTTTGGAAGAGACCCAGTAACTGGGGCATCTAATACAGAGGAAGAATAGTCATTTAGGCACACATTATGGTGGATGGACATTTACTAGCACAAATAACAGAGAAAACAGAGTAACCAGAGAACTCGTTATGGTGGAGGGCTAGTCACTGAGGCAGCCACTATGTGAGACAGCCAGTCACTGGGGCAAAAAGCACAAGGAAAGCTAGTCACAGAGCACAAATAACTGAAGTGCATTTTTTACAGAGAAGGACAAGTCACTGGGGCACTCACCACAAAGGAACACCAGTTATTGGATGCCCATTATAGAGGAGATCATATCACTGGGGCATCTATTATAGAGTAGAGTCAGGAACTGGGATACCCATCACAGAGTAGAATCAGTCACTGTAGCACCCATCACAGAGGAGGGCTAGTTACTGGTGCACCAATTATGGAGGAGGACCAAGTACCTGAACTCCCATTAAAAGGGAAGACTAGTCACAGGGTCACCCAATTTGAAGTAGGGCAAGTCATTGGGGCATCTATCACAGAGGAGGCCCAATCAATGGAGCAAATATTATGGAGGAGACCCAGTCACTGGGACACCCAACACGGAGGAGGGCCAGCCACTGGAATACTCATCATAGAGGAAGACCAGATAATATGTCACACAACAAACAAGAAGTTTTCTCACGGGGGCATCAATTTTGGGTGAGGCCCAATTACTAGGACACCTATCACAAAGAAGGGCTAGTCACTGCTACATGCATAACAGAGAATAGTGAGTCATTGGGTTACAAATCACAGTCGAAGTCCACTTACTGAGACACCAATTATGAAGTAGGCCCAGTCACCTTGACATCCATCACAGAGCAGGGCTAGTCAAAGGGGGTACCCATGATATATGAAGGCAATTCACAGGACAGCAATTACAGGGGATGTCCAGTCACTGCGGCAGCAGTTATGGATGCGAGCTAGTTACTGAGACACCCATCACAAATAAGTGTCAGTGACTGGGTCATCCATTTATGGAGGAGGCCCAGAAACTAGGACACCATCTCAAAGGAGGACTAGTCACTGGCTAACAAAAATGGAAGAGGGCCAGTCATTGGTGACTCAATCAGAGAAGAGACCAAATATCGAGGAAATTCATTATGGAAGAGGCCCAGCCATTGTGGAACTGATCACAGAGGAAGGACAATCATTAAGGCAACCATCACAGAGAAGTGTGAGTCACCAGTGCACCAATTTTGAAGTAGGGTGAGTCAAGGGATAATCATGACAAATAGTGCTCAGTCACTGTGGCACTAATCACACAGAAGGATCATTCACTAAGGCAATTACCACAGAGGAGTAGTAGTGACTGGGGCACCAATCACAGAGCAGGGTTAGTCAATGTGGCACCTATTACAGAGGAGGGCCAGTCACACAGGCATACACCACGAAGGAGAGCTAGTCTCCAACACCCATAACCAAAGAGGGCCAGTTACTTGTGTGACAATCATAAAGTTGGACCAGTCATTGGGGCACTCATCATAGAGGAGGGCCAGTCACTGAGAAATCAATCAGGGGAGGGCCAGTCACTGGGACACCATCAGAGAGGAGGGCCAGTCACTGGAGCAACCAGCAGAGAAGAGGCATAGTCACTACAGCACTCACCAGAGAGGAAAGGTTAGCCAGTGGGACAGCCATCATAAAAGAGGGACAGTCACCTGGTTCACCAATAACAAAAGGAGAGACAATCACTGTGGCACCCATCACAGAGGCAGGCCAGTCATATGGGCAGCCCTCAGAGCAGACAAGGTCTAGTCAATGAAACACCCATCACAGAAGAGGAGTAGTCACTCTGGCACCCATAAAAAATAGTAGCAGTCACTGAGGCATCCATTATGGAGAGGACCAGTCTCTCGTGCACCCATTATGAAGGAGATTCAGTCACTGGGTCAAGTATCACAAAGGTGAGATAGTCACTTGGACACCCAACACAAAGAAGTCTTGTCAATAGGGCACCTAGCACCGAGCACTTCTGGTCATAAGGGCATTCATTATGGATAAAGGCCAGACACTGGGGCACTGATCAAAGGGAGCAACTGTCAACTGGAATACCCTTCACAAAGAAGGACCAGTCACCAGGTCATTCATCACAGAGAAATGCTTGTCAGTGAACTCCATATTAAAGAGGGGGGCCACTCAATGAGACACCCATGAAAGAAGAAAGCCAGTCAATAGAAAGACAATAAAATAAGTCAGTCACCCAGTGGGCCACCCACCAAAAAGCACAACACTGGGGCACTCATCACAGAGGAAGTCAATCACTAATACACTCATAACAGTGGAGTGCCAGTCACTGGAGCACCCATCAGAGAGGCCAGTCACTGGGGTAGCTGTCACTGGTAAGGGCCAGTCACGGGGGCACCCATTATGGAAGAGGGCCAGTTACACGGACAATATTCACAGAGACAGGCTAGTTACTGGGGATAAAATTATGCAGGATAAAATTAACCCTCACATGGCAGAACTAGTCATTAGGGCAATCTTTATGGATAAGGGTGAATCACTGGCACACTGATCCTTGAGGAGGACCAGTCAATGGGTCAGTCATCTCAGAACATGGACAGTCACTGTAGCACTCACTGTAGAGGAGAGCCAGTCACTGGCGCACTCATCAAAGATGAGGGCTAGTCACTATTGCATCCATTATGGAGGAGGAACAGTCACTGAGGAACTGATCCTAGAAAGTGCCGTTAACTAGGAGAACGTTTTCAGGAAATTGCCAGTCACTGTGGCAGCCATCACAGAGGAAGACAAGTCACTGAGCACATAGTAAAGACGAGGGCCAGTCACAGGAGTACACAAGAGAGAGGTGAGACAGTTATTAAAACCATCATGAAGAAAATCCTATCCGTGTGTTACTCATTTCAAAGGAGAATCAGCCACTGGGGCACCCATCACAGAGGAAACTGTGGTTGAGGCACCGATCAAAGCAGAGGACAAATCACTGGGTCACCCATAAAAGACTCAGTCAATGACGAAATTATAACAGAAGAGAACTAGTCTCTGTGGCTCTCATACCAGAGGAGGGCCTGTCATTTGACACCCATTAGGGAGGAAGGCGCCAGTCATTGGGATAAGTGCCACAGAGGAGGGCCATTCACTGGGGCAGTCATCACAGAGGAAGGACAGTCACTGGGTCACCCATCACAGAAGAGGACCAGTCATTGGGTACTCATACACAGAAAGGCCAGTCAATGGGGAACACATTACATGGGAAGCCAGTCACAGGGGCACC
>NW_007150396.1:0-9050 GCF_000164805.1 Carlito syrichta | reverse complement strand
GAGGGTATGTCATTGGGGTACACATTATAGAGAAGACGCAGTCACTGGAACACACATCACAGAAGACGCCAGTCACTAAGACACCGTCACAATTGAGTGCCAGTCACTGGGAAACAAATAACAGAAGAGGCCAGTCACTGGGGTACCCATCACATATAAGGGCCAGTAACTGGGGCTCTGTTTACATAGCAGAGAGGGTCACCAGGAGTACCATTCACATAGAAGGGTCAGTCAATGAGGCACCCAAGGCAGAGAAGAGGCAATCATTGAGACCCCAATAAACAGGAGAGTAATTCACTGCAGCACCAAATACAGAGGAGGTCCAGTCACAGGGGCATTCATTTTAAGGGATGCCAAATCAGTGGAGCACCAGTCATAGAGGAGGGTCAGTTCCTAGGACATCTGTCACAGAGGAAGACCAGTAAATGAAGCACCCATCATAGTGGGGGCCTAAGCACTGTGAAAATCACCACAGAAGAGAGTCTTTCACTAAGACACACATCAGAAGAGGGAAAGTCTCTTGAACACCCAACAAAGGAGAGAGTCATTCACTGGTGCAGAGATCAGAGAGGAAAACCAGTCACTGGGGCAGTCATCAAAGAGGCAAGACAGTCATTGGGGAATCCATTTCAGAGGAGTGCCAGTCATTGAAGAACACAAAATAGACGAGAGCCACTCACTGGGCACTGATCGCAAAGGAGGACTTGTCAATGGGACACTCCTCAGAAAGAATGGCTAGTAACTGGAGCACTAATCACAGAGGAGAGCCAGTCACTTAAGCAACCGTCAAAGATAAAGGCCTGTAACTGGGACAACAATAATAGAAGAAGTCTAGTTGCTTGGGTACACATTACAGAGGAGCACAGGTCACTGGGGCATCAATTAGGAGGAGAATCATACACTGGGAAATCAATCACAAAGAAGGTTAATTCTCTGGGGAACCCCTCATAAACTTTACAGATCAGACTTATTAGGGCGCCCATAACAGAGGAGAGCCAGTCAGTAGGACAGATATCACAGAAGAGGATCAGTCGCTGGGACACCCATCACAGAAAGTCTTCTCACTGCCATATTTATCATAGATGAGATCCAATTACTGGGACAATTATCATAGAGGACAACCAGTCACTGAGGCAACTATCACAGAGGACAGTCAGTCACTGCAGCACACATCACAGAGACACCCATGTCAGAGGAGGTGCTATCACTGAAGCATCTAGCACAAATGAGTGACAGTCAATGTGGCACTCATCATTGAGGAGGTTCAGTCACAAAGGCATGCATTACAGAGGAGGGGTAGTCAATGAGACACCCATTAGAGAAAGCTTATTACTATGGTATCCATCACAAAGAAGGATGTTGGGAGTCAGCCACGGAGGCCCACTGAGCGTTAGGGATCAGGGAGGGCCATGGACCCCGAGACTGCTAGGATGTGTTCAGGAGCCCTTGACCCCACTTTCCTACCCCTTTTACCATGCAGCGCAAGTACCTAAAGGAACTCTGCTGATCTAAGCTGAAAACTCTGTGACTGTGACAGGCAAGGCTCACTCTAGAAACCCATTGTTCCTGTTTCCCATAAAACTGTGGTTTCAGCTTAGTATTAGATATAATTCAATTCAGTCACATTTGGGAGCCTTTTATACATGATACAGCTTCTTTATAGATTTAAAAGTATATTTGTAGATTAGTATATACATTTAGAGAGCTGTTTCCAGCTTTAGATGGTATAGATGATTATCTAGGGTTACCAGAAATGGCCCAGCACGAACTTTGGGCTGGGCCACATTCCTAAGGGCCTAGCATCCACTTTGGACTGGGTTGCATTCTTTTAAACCGATTCTTTAGTTACAATTAGTGTAAGTCTTTTCTACTTGTAATAGACTGAATTTATTTTATTCATAGAAAGTGTTTTAGAATAGGTCATGCTACGTGAGGGAATTATGTTAGTTCAAGCATGATCAAACATGATACTTTAAGGTTTTATAAGAATACAGCTAACATTAGAAATTTTATTGTTCCCACTTTCTATTAATTGTGGTTTTGGCCTTAGTACATTTACAGTTTGTATTTGGGTTTTATTTTAGAAGCTTATTACTGACGATCAGCTTTATATATCAGGATTAGGAATTAGAAACTTTTATAGAAATTAAGATAGATACATATGATTTTAGAATAGCCATTTTTTTAAGAGATTATAATCAATTGTTCCAGGAAATGGCCCAATGTGATCTTTGGACTGGGCCGCATTCTTTAAGAACTGGTCTGAGCTATAATTAAGAGTTTTTTATAGTACAGGTAAAATTAGCACAGATAAGAAAGGTATTAGGATTTTAGTCAGTCATTAGGTATTGGGTATTCATAAATGTTAGAAGTTATTGATTATTAAGATTTTAGAATTGTTATATTGCTTTTGAGGAATATAAATCAAGCACGAGGAACAGTGAGATAATTTTGGGATTGTCCTTCCTCATGCTTGGAAAAATGCCTGGTGGGTGAGGGATGCCCCCCACCTACCTGGCTTTGTGTTCACGTGAAAGTCTTGTGATTGATTGGGATTGTCCTTCCTCATGCCTAAGGAAACACCTGGTGGGTGGGGGGGATGCGCCTCTTCCACCTGGCCTTGTGCTCACGTGAAAGTCTTGTGATTTATATGTGAAAATTTGGGATAAAAGATTCACAGTTTGTCCCAATAAACGGCTTCTGCTCAATTCACTGAACAGTTGGCCACTTTCTTTCTTTCTTCCTCTTTATATCTATCCCATCTATCTTTCTTTCAATATCTATCCCTACTACAGAATCGACTTCTGCACTAGACAGAGTTCAGACTCTTTCTTTCTCCCCTTTTTCTTTCTCTTTCTTTCTCCAGAATAATCGCCAACGCTGCCCCACCTTCCAGGGACCCTCTAAATCTCTCTGAAGGGGCTGGACCTCCATAAATGGCCCCCCATAGAAGGACCAATCACTAGGCATTCATTATGC
Source organism: Carlito syrichta (assembly GCF_000164805.1). Taxonomy (NCBI): domain Eukaryota; kingdom Metazoa; phylum Chordata; class Mammalia; order Primates; family Tarsiidae; genus Carlito; species Carlito syrichta. The sequence goes on along the minus strand of NW_007150396.1, from coordinate 6,071 downwards.
AGTAGGTCCAATAACTGAGACACCCCTGGCACAGGAGAACCGGTCACAGGAGGCCCCATCAAAGCGATGGACCAGTCATTAGGACACCTATCACAGAAAGGATTGTCACTGGAGCACCCTTTATGGAGGAGGGCTAGTCACTTGGAAACCCATCAAAGAGGAGGTTCAATCACTGAGACACCCAACATAGAGGTGGGCAAGTCACACTAGACCCATCGCCATGAGTACCAGGCATTAGGACACCCATAATAGAGGAGGATCTATCAGTGGGGCACCCATCACAGATGAAGGCTAATTACTGTGGCACTCACTATAGAGGGGAGTCAATTACTGGCACTTCTAGCACTAAGACAATCAGTCAAGGAGGACAAGTCTCTATGGCACCCATTAAGAAGGAGGCCCAGAAAATGAGGCATCTATCACAGAGGAGAACTAATCTAAGGGTACCATCTTCGGAAGATGCCCAGTTCCTGTGTCACCCATCACAGAGGACAGACAATCACAGGTACTCATAAGAGAGGAGAGCCAAGGCACTGGGTCACCCTTCACAGAGGCTGGTCAGTCATCGTGGCGATCCCTCTCAAAGGAGGTATGGTCTCTGGCACATTCAACACAGAAGAGAGTTATTCACTGTGGCACACACAACAGCCATTGAGGCATGCATTACAAGGGAGAGAGCAGTCATTGGGACAACCTTCATAGAGGAGGACTAGTCACTGGAACAACCATTATGGTGGAGGGCCAGTCACTGAGCCACAAATCATAGAAGAGGACCAGTCACTGTGGCATAAATTATGGATGAGACCCAATAACTGGTGCACCAATCCCAAAGGAGGGCCTGACACTGAAGCACCCATTACAGAGGAGGATCAGTCGCTAGGGCATCCATCAAAATAGAAGGCCATTCATAAGGGCACCCATTATGGATGAGGTCCACCCACTGGGGCAACTATCACAGAGGAGAGCTACTCACTGAGGGACCCATTATAGAGTAGGGATTTTTTACTAGGGCATCCATTACAGCTGAAGATTGATCACCAGAATACACATCACAGAGGAGGCCAATTCACTGAGGCACCTACCACAGAGGAGGGCCAGTGACAAAGAAACTAATCACAGAAGAGAACGTGTCACGCATCACTAACAGGAGGAGGCACAGTCACCCACCACAAAGGAGAATTGGTCCCCTGACCACAAATCACGGAGGAGACCCAGTCACTGAGGCACCAATCATAGATGAGAGTGAGTCGCTAAGGCACTCAACATAAAAGGCTCAGTCACTGGGGCACCCATTAGAAGGAGAGACATTCACTTACACACCAATCACAAAGGAAGTCAAGTCGCTGGGACACCCATCACAGAGGAAGCAATGCCAACGGGGAACACATAACTGAGGAGGTAAAGTAAGTGTTGCACTTATGACAAAGAAAACCTAGTCATTGGGACACCCATCATAGTGGAGGGTCAACCTCTGGGTTAGTCTGTACTCCCGCACCTTTGGGAGGCTGAGGTGAGTGGATTGCTTGAGTCTGCGGGTTCGAGACCCACTTGGGCAGCGAGACCTCATCCCTACAATAAATAAAAAAATCAGCCGGGCGTGGTAGCACATGCCTGTAATTCCGGCTACTTGGAAGGCTGAGGCGGAAGAATCACCGGAGCCCAGCAGGTCGAGGCTGTGGTGACCGGGAGCAGCCACTGCACTCCAGTCTGGGCAACAGAGTGAGACTCCAACTCAAAAAAAAAAATAAATCACAGAGGAAGCAACTCACTGGGGTACCCATCACAGATGAAGACCAGTCACTGACACACCAATTACATAGTACAGCCAGTCACTAGAACAGTGAATACAGAGGAAGGCCAGTCAATGAGGCACCACTCCGAGAGTAGAAACAATTATTGTGACACCCATCACAGAGAAGGACCTGTCACTGGGACAGCTATCACAGAAAGCCATTCACTGGGGCACCCATCATAGAGAATGGTAAGGCACTGGGCACACAAAATAGAGGAGGGACAGTCACTAAAGCACAAATAATAGTGGAGGGTCAATCACTGAGGCATTCACCACAGTGGAGATCCAATCACAAGTGTATCCATCACAGAGAAGAGCGAGTCACTTCAGCACCCATGTTAGAGAATTGTCAGATACACACCACTCATAGTGTTGGGTTAGTCACTAGGGAATCCATTATGAAGGAAGACATTTCACTGGGATTCCCATCACAGAGGAGGGCCATTCTCTGTTGCACTCACTGTGGATGAGTGTCAGTCACTAGGACATCCACCACAGAAGATTAATCACTGGGCACCCATCACAGAAGAGAGCCAATCACTGATAAACCCATCACAGAAGGAAGTCGGATACTGGGTCTCATATTAAAGAGGAGAGTACTTCACTGGGTCACCCATCACAAACCAGTCCACTGGGACACCCCAAACAGTGTTGGAGCAGTCACTGGGGCACAAATAACAGAGAAGTCCAGTCACTGGGGTAACCATCACAGAGGAGGGAAAGTCACTAAATCAGAAGAGAGCTAGGCACTGGGTCCCTGAACACGGAGGAGACACAGTCACTGAGGAATCCATCACAGATCAGGGTCATTCACTGAGGAACCCATCACAGAGGAAGACCAGTCTGGTGCAAACATCACAGAGGAGAGGTTGTCACTGAGTCACCCACACAGAGGAGAACGTGTCATTATGGTACTGATAAAAGAGGAGGACCAGTCACTGGAGCACTCATTATGGAGGAAGGTTATTCAATGGGAAATCCATCACAAAGTAGGGCTTGAAATTAGGGCATCCATTTTGGAAGAGACCCAGTAACTGGGGCATCTAATACAGAGGAAGAATAGTCATTTAGGCACACATTATGGTGGATGGACATTTACTAGCACAAATAACAGAGAAAACAGAGTAACCAGAGAACTCATTATGGTGGAGGGCTAGTCACTGAGGCAGCCACTATGTGAGACAGCCAGTCACTGGGGCAAAAAGCACAAGGAAAGCTAGTCACAGAGCACAAATAACTGAAGTGCATTTTTTACAGAGAAGGACAAGTCACTGGGGCACTCACCACAAAGGAACACCAGTTATTGGATGCCCATTATAGAGGAGATCATATCACTGGGGCATCTATTATAGAGTAGAGTCAGGAACTGGGATACCCATCACAGAGTAGAATCAGTCACTGTAGCACCCATCACAGAGGAGGGCTAGTTACTGGTGCACCAATTATGGAGGAGGACCAAGTACCTGAACTCCCATTAAAAGGGAAGACTAGTCACAGGGTCACCCAATTTGAAGTAGGGCAAGTCATTGGGGCATCTATCACAGAGCAGGCCCAATCAATGGAGCAAATATTATGGAGGAGACCCAGTCACTAGGACACCCAACACGGAGGAGGGCCAGCCACTGGAATACTCATCATAGAGGAAGACCAGATAATATGTCACACAACAAACAAGAAGTTTTCTCACGGGGGCATCAATTTTGGGTGAGGCCCAATTACTAGGACACCTATCACAAAGAAGGGCTAGTCACTGCTGCATGCATAACAGAGAATAGTGAGTCATTGGGTTACAAATCACAGTCGAAGTCCACTTACTGAGACACCAATTATGAAGTAGGCCCAGTCACCTTGACATCCATCACAGAGCAGGGCTAGTCAAAGGGGATACCCATGATATATGAAGGCAATTCACAGGACAGCAATTACAGGGGATGTCCAGTCACTGCGGCAGCAGTTATGGATGCGAGCTAGTTACTGAGACACCCATCACAAATAAGTGTCAGTGACTGGGTCATCCATTTATGGAGGAGGCCCAGAAACTAGGACACCATCTCAAAGGAGGACTAGTCACTGGCTAACAAAAATGGAAGAGGGCCAGTCATTGGTGACTCAATCAGAGAAGAGACCAAATATCGAGGAAATTCATTATGGAAGAGGCCCAGCCATTGTGGAACTGATCACAGAGGAAGGACAATCATTAAGGCAACCATCACAGAGAAGTGTGAGTCACCAGTGCACCAATTTTGAAGTAGGGTGAGTCAAGGGATAATCATGACAAATAGTGCTCAGTCACTGTGGCACTAATCACACAGAAGGATCATTCACTAAGGCAATTACCACAGAGGAGTAGTAGTGACTGGGGCACCAATCACAGAGCAGGGTTAGTCAATGTGGCACCTATTACAGAGGAGGGCCAGTCACACAGGCATACACCACGAAGGAGAGCTAGTCTCCAACACCCATAACCAAAGAGGGCCAGTTACTTGTGTGACAATCATAAAGTTGGACCAGTCATTGGGGCACTCATCATAGAGGAGGGCCAGTCACTGAGAAATCAATCAGGGGAGGGCCAGTCACTGGGACACCATCAGAGAGGAGGGCCAGTCACTGGAGCAACCAGCAGAGAAGAGGCATAGTCACTACAGCACTCACCAGAGAGGAAGGTTAGCCAGTGGGACAGCCATCATAAAAGAGGGACAGTCACCTGGTCACCAATAACAAAGGAGGGACAATCACTGTGGCACCCATCACAGAGGCAGGCCAGTCATATGGGCAGCCCTCAGAGCAGACAAGGTCTAGTCAATGAAACACCCATCACAGAAGAGGAGTAGTCACTCTGGCACCCATAAAAAATAGTAGCAGTCACTGAGGCATCCATTATGGAGAGGACCAGTCTCTGGTGCACCCATTATGAAGGAGATTCAGTCACTGGGTCAAGTATCACAAAGGTGAGCTAGTCACTTGGACACCCAACACAAAGAAGTCTTGTCAATAGGGCACCTAGCACCGAGCACTTCTGGTCATAAGGGCATTCATTATGGATAAAGGCCAGACACTGGGGCACTGATCAAAGGGAGCAACTGTCAACTGGAATACCCTTCACAAAGAAGGACCAGTCACCAGGTCATTCATCACAGAGAAATGCTTGTCAGTGAACCCCATATTAAAGAGGGGGGCCACTCACTGAGACACCCATGAAAGAAGAAAGCCAGTCAATAGAAAGACAATAAAATAAGTCAGTCACCCAGTGGGCCACCCACCAAAAAGCACAACACTGGGGCACTCATCACAGAGGAAGTCAATCACTAATACACTCATAACAGTGGAGTGCCAGTCACTGGAGCACCCATCAGAGAGGCCAGTCACTGGGGTAGCTGTCACTGGTAAGGGCCAGTCACGGGGGCACCCATTATGGAAGAGGGCCAGTTACACGGACAATATTCACAGAGACAGGCTAGTTACTGGGGATAAAATTATGCAGGATAAAATTAACCCTCACATGGCAGAACTAGTCATTAGGGCAATCTTTATGGATAAGGGTGAATCACTGGCACACTGATCCTTGAGGAGGACCAGTCAATGGGTCAGTCATCTCAGAACATGGACAGTCACTGTAGCACTCACTGTAGAGGAGAGCCAGTCACTGGCGCACTCATCAAAGATGAGGGCTAGTCACTATTGCATCCATTATGGAGGAGGAACAGTCACTGAGGAACTGATCCTAGAAAGTGCCGTTAACTAGGAGAACGTTTTCAGGAAATTGCCAGTCACTGTGGCAGCCATCACAGAGGAAGACAAGTCACTGAGCACATAGTAAAGACGAGGGCCAGTCACAGGAGTACACAAGAGAGAGGTGAGACAGTTATTAAAACCATCATGAAGAAAATCCTATCCGTGTGTTACTCATTTCAAAGGAGAATCAGCCACTGGGGCACCCATCACAGAGGAAACTGTGGTTGAGGCACCGATCAAAGCAGAGGACAAATCACTGGGTCACCCATAAAAGACTCAGTCAATGACGAAATTATAACAGAAGAGAACTAGTCTCTGTGGCTCTCATACCAGAGGAGGGCCTGTCATTTGACACCCATTAGGGAGGAAGGCGCCAGTCATTGGGATAAGTGCCACAGAGGAGGGCCATTCACTGGGGCAGTCATCACAGAGGAAGGACAGTCACTGGGTCACCCATCACAGAAGAGGACCAGTCATTGGGTACTCATACACAGAAAGGCCAGTCAATGGGGAACACATTACATGGGAAGCCAGTCACAGGGGCACC
>NW_007150395.1:0-5002 GCF_000164805.1 Carlito syrichta | reverse complement strand
AAGTTATAAAACCTTACAATGACTCATATGAGTCTTTTTAATCACAACTAGATTTAACAATTTTATATTATCTAATGATTAAACTTTAACACTATGCTATATCTTATAAACTTATACTTATTAATATTTCTTTAATCTAAACTATCATCGATGTATTACTATCATTAATGTGTGATTCTTATTGTTATAAAACTATAAACTTATTTGTGTGATTCTTATTGTTATGAAACTATAAACTTATTTTTATCCTATCTTCAAACTTAATAAAATTACAAATCTAATTATTTTTGAAATCTATTTTCTTGTAAGCTAGTGCATAACCGTTTGTAAAAAATCCCATTGCCATAGTAACTTATTGAACGGCCTGGCTGGGGGCAGAAACGTAACAGGGGAATATTGGCATAGCTTGTTCCTTAGCAATCAGCTTGGTTGGAGGCAAAAACAACAAAAATAGTTTCGGTACAGAAAGTTTCAGTATATAGTCAAACAGAAAGTTTTAATGTATTGTTAAAGAATCTCAAGATTAGCCTTCAGAAACTTAAAGATAACTTTTAGGAAAAGGAAACTTAAAAGCTTAAACAAAACTTAAAGGCTTTTCTATAAGTAACTATTACTGTTTAAGTCTTTCCAATCAAAATCATAACATTTTGTATACATTCTTATAATATAAATTAAAGGTCTAGTTACTAGTCAACAAACTATATAATAATTGTGAGCATGCACAGGCAGGAAGACAAAAAGTTTATTAAACATGATCCATGGGGCCTTTTGCCTTCAACATGGTTGCTGTGTGCTGGAAATTTTCTCTCAACCAGCATACTTCTTGTAATCAGATGCTCCGTAGTTTGTTTCTTCAAGGTCTCGGCTCCCAACAACAGAGGAAGGCCAGTCATGAAGCACCAAACACAGAAAAGGGACAGTCACTGAGGCACACTTCCCAGTGGAGAGCCAATCAACAGTGACCCAATCACAGAGGAAGCACAGTCACAAGGTACATATTTCAAAGGAGGACCAGACACTGAGTCAGCTAAAACACAATGTCCATTCACTGAGTCCTCCATCCCAGAGAAGGGTCAGTCATTCTGTTACCCATTACAGAGGACAGGTAGTCACTTAGGCACCCACAACAGTGAGGAGCCCAACACTTGACTCCCACCACAGTGGTGGGCCTGTCATGGGACCACCAAATTTAGAGGAAGGCCTATCCCTGGGGCACAAATAACAGTGGCGTCCTGGTCAATGAAATACCTATTATAGAGGTAACCTAGTCATGGGGACACCCATTACAGAGATGCATCAAACACCAGGACACCCATTTTGGAAGAAGCTCATTTATGAGGATACCAGTCAAGAAAAAGGCTAGTCACTGAATCAATTATCACAGAGGATGGCAAATCATTGGGACACCAATCACAGTGAAGATCTAGTCACTGAAACACTCATTATGAAGGAGATTCTGTCACTGTAACACCCAACACAGAAGAGGGCTAGTCACTGGGGCACCCATATTATATGAAGGCCAGTCACTGGGGTACCACACATAAGGGAGTCCAGTCACTGTAGTACTCATGGAAGAGGCCATTTCATTGGGACATTCTCTCAAAGGTGGGCCAGTCAATGGTGCACCCATTATGAAGAAGGCCCAGTCAATGCACCAACCCTCAGAGAGAAGATACAGTCACTGAAATACTCATAACAGAGTAGAGTAATACACATCACAGTGGAAGGCTAGTGACCAGGGTATCCGTTATTGATGAATGCGAGTCACTGGGGCACCAATTACATAGGAGGACCAGTAACTGAGGCACCCATCACAGAGGAGAGATAGTCACTGAGGCAACAATCAAAAAGTAGTGTCCATCACTGGGGCACATATTATAAGGGAGGCCCAGTGACCAGGACACCAATTACAGAAGAAGTTTACTCACTGGGACACTTCTCAGAGGCGAGTCAGTCACTGAGACAGGCATCACAGAATACAGTCAGTCACTTGGGCACAAATCACAAGGAGAGTAAGTAAATGAGGTACACATCTCAGACAAGGACTAATCACTGTGTACCCATCACAGAGGAGGCCTAGTCACTAGGGCACCAATTAGTAGGGGGATCAGTCAATGGGGATTCAATCACAGATTGGTGCTCCAATCACATTAACTGGGGCAGCAAACACAGGGGAGGTTAAATCAGTGAGTTCAATCATTGGTGCTCCATCACAGAGGAGTATCAATGACAAGCATTTTTTATAATGGAGGCCACCACCTTATACAGGATGCCTCATCACTAGGGAATTTGTCACAGAGAGGAGTCAGTCACAGTGACACCCAAAAGAGGGAACCAGTAACAAAGGTATCAATTACAGAGGAAGTCTAGCCACTGGTACATCAATTATGCAAGAGGCTTAGTTCCTGGGACACCTATTGCAAAAGAGGAGAGTAACTGGGGTACCCATTTTGGAGGAAGGTCAGTCACTGGGGCACCAATTACAGTAGAGCCCCAGTCAATGGACCTCTGCTAATGGGGAAGTCCAAGTCACAGGGAAATCCAACACAGAAGGAGACCAATAAAGACGGAATTTATTATGAAAGAGGCCAAAAAATCTAGAGCACCCACCACAGAGAAGGGCTAATCATTGAGGCTCCCATTTTGGAGGAGGCCAAGTTAATAGGACAATCATCATAGGAGAGGGTTATTCATTGTGGGTCCCATCACAAAGGATGTTCTGTCATTGGGGCACCAATCATAAATGAGGTTGATCCACTAGGCCACCGATTATGGAGGAGACCCAGGAACTGGAGCACCCAATATAGAGGAGGTCTAGTCACTGTGACACTCATTTTGGAGGAGGATTGGTTACTAGGACACCCATCATAGAAGTCGGTTGATTACTATGGCACCCATCACAGAGGATCGCCAGTCATTGGTGGACCAAATCACAGTTGAGTCCTAGTCACTGAGACACTCATTGTAGAGGAGGCACAGTCACTGTGACACACATAGAAAAGGAGGTCTTATCACTGTGAACTTATTTGGGAGGACGCTCTGCCACTATGACACTAATCACTAAGGAAGTTCAGTCACAGGGCACCCATTATGGAGGAGACTCAGTAAATGAAAAGCCCATTGCAGAGAAGGGCTAGTCACTGGGGCAACCATTATGGAGGAGGGCCAATCACTGGGTGACAAATAGAGATGAGGTGTCGGAGACCGGCTCCAACCTGAGGGGGGTTGGACCCACACCGGGGGATCAGGATACAGCGAAAAGAAACAACTCAGAGGCAGTTCTTCTGGGATCAGTCTGATCAGGACGGAGTCCGTTTATTCTCAGTTTTACACCAGAATTTATACCATTTTTCATAACCTCCAGCAGCATGAAATATTTCTGCTGGGGGCACATGATTCCAATGACACACACCATATCTATAGAAATCTGCATTACAAGATTCACATGTTCCAAGCACAATAGATAATAAACTCCCTGAAGCATGATGATTTCACAAAACTGTCATTAACAGCTATTTTTATTTTAGTACAATGAATAACCATAATAATAACTAAATTTTACTATTCAATCAGGCATAATGTTTCCCAATGCAAGCACACATTAATTTTGTTGTACCTTAAGATTACAGTTTAACTAAGTATAAACTGAGTGAAGAAACAGGAATGTTGAGTACAGTGTCCCACAAACCCTAAATCCATAAAAAATAAGGAAGGGAGAGACACTGGTATTAATATCCCCCAACTTACTATGTGAATATATGTTTCCTATAAAAGTGAAAAGTATACCAAGGTTTCATCCCCCGATACACCTATGACTGGATCTCTATATGCCATGCACAAGCATATCGGGAGATAATTCCCAAGCACAAAACTTATACCAGCCATAAATGTTGTATACTAAAAATTATACTTTTCGATGTCTCCAAATACCTGATAAAATTATAGAACGTACATTAGTCAGAAGAAGAAAATAGAGAGACGCTAGTCTCAGTGTCTCACAAGCTTTAAACTTTAAATCTTCAAAGCCTGTCATAGACACTGTACTCCAGAGTCCCTCATGAAATGCTAAATAGTGAGAGGCAGAAAACGTTAACTGCAGTGAACGACAAACCCAATGCTTACTTTACCATTGAAGTCTGCCGGACACTGAAGTCGATGCCTCTAAGCAGAAATTCATAGTGTAAGATTGAAATTCAAGAGTAAGTGAAAGTGCCTAGGTTTCACTCTCCAACAGACCCGTGAGTGAGTTTCATTATTACCATACACAGGCACATTAGAGGGCAAGTCCCAAGCAGAAGGAGACAAAGCAACAGGCACAGATTCACACAGTGTAGTATAATATGTGAGTAAAACTATAAGTGTATATATATTTTTCTAAAACTTCTTGCTAGAGGGTCTGCTTTAATAAATCAAATAGTAGCTGTCACTCTCTTGGACAAGGAAATGCACGGTTGCCATGATGATGGCCAAAGGCTGAAGCATGCTGAGAGTTTCGGCATGTAGTGAAACTAGAAACGTTCTGCCTGGCTAGAGGCAGGACAACAACACTATTAAAGCAATTTAGTTTCTAATCTTAGCTATCGGGAGAAACTGCTTATGGGAACAAAAGCTGCATTACTTGTATACCAGGAAACAGAAACTTAAAAGTGTCTTAGAAAGAAATGAAACTTAGAAAGACATGGAAACACAGAATAATTCTGCTGTAAAGCTTTTTGTAAAGTATATTCTAACCTGATTAAGAGGTTTATATCCTAATAATATAAGTTTTGCTGCCATATATGCACACTGGTCACTATTCATACTTCAGCACTGTAGGTGTTACTGATATCCTTGTGTCAGAGGCGGTCTTCTAGATGGGCCTTTTATAGGCCTCAGTTATGTAGCTGTAGATGTTGGCTCCCAACAATGAGGCCAGTCACTGAGTCTCTATTGACAGAGGAAGTACACTCACTGGTTAGCCTGTAACAGAAGAGGGTCAGTCATTGAGGCACTCATTTTGGAG
>NW_007150394.1:0-8957 GCF_000164805.1 Carlito syrichta | reverse complement strand
TGGGTCACCCATTATGGAGAATGGTCAGTCAGTGAGACTAACATCACAGAGGGCCAGTCACAGGAACAAGCATCACTGAGGAATGCAAATCATTAGGACACCCATTACAAAAGGGCTATGACTACAGCACTCATTATGGATGAAGGCCAGTTAGTGGGACACCTATCACAGTGGATGGCAAATCACTAGGCCACCAATTATGGAGAAAGGCTAGTCAGTGTTCCACAAATCATTGAGAAGTAACAATCACTGGAACATTGATTACAGAAGAAAGCTAGTCCTTGTGGCACTAATCACAGAGGAGGATCAGTCACTGTGATATCTTTCAGAGTCTGACCGGTTACTTACTAGGGCACACATCATGGAGGGGGGCAACCACTGAGGCACACATTACAGAGGAGGGGAAATCACTGGGGCAAGCATAACAGAGAAGGCCCAGTCACTGAGGCATATATCACAGAGGAAACCCATTCACTGTTACCCAAAATGGAGGAGGGCCATCATTGGGACATCCATCATAATGGAGTGGCAGGCTTTACAGTACCCATCACAGAAGAGGCCAGTCACAGGGGTATCCATCATAGATAAGAGTCAGTCACTAAGCACCAATTACAGAGGAGAATCAGTCACTGGAGCATCAATCACAGAGAAGGGCCAGTGAGGCTCCAAACACAGAGGAGGGATAGTCACTGTGAACCCTATCACAGAGGAGTGCCAGTCTCTAGGTACCCAAGAAAGAGTAAGGGCAGTCACTGGAGCACCCATAATAGATAAGGACCAGTCCATGTTACACCAATTAAAAATATGGGTCAGTCACAAGTGCACACCTCACAGAGGAGGGCTACTCACTGGAGCATCCATTATAAAGGAGGCTAAGTTACTGGGGCATAAGAAAAGAGAGAAACCAGTCACTGAGACACTCATAACAGAAGAAAGCAAGTCACTGGGGCATCCATCGCAGATGGGGGCTATTCACTCTGGCACCCAATTTGGTGGAGGACCTGTCACTGGGGCAACAATCACAAAGGAGAACCAAATAATGGAGGAGGTCCAATAATGGGAACCTCTACCACAGAAGAGGGTCCATTATTGGGTCACTCATTATGGAGGAAGCCTAGAAACTGGGGCACCCATCATAGATGAAAACTAGAACACCCATTTTAGAAGAGGCCTAGTTACTAGGACATCATCACAGAAGAGGGCTAGTCACTGGTGCACCCATTAAAGAGGTTGGCCAGTAATTGGTGCACCAGACAAAGTGGAGGCCCCGTCACTGTGGCACCCATAATGGAGGAAGCAAAGCCAACAAGATATCCATCACAGAGGAGAGCTAATCACAGTGCACCCAACTTAGAGGAGGGTCAGTCACTAGGGCACAAATAACTGAGAAGACACAGTCACTGAGAGACCTATAATGGAGGAGGGCTAGTCAAGGAGACACATATTATGTATGAGATGCAGTTCCTGGGGCCAAGATTACTGAGTAAATCTACTCACTGGGCCATCCATCATCAAGGAGGATTAGTCCTGAGGCCTTTTTACAGAGGAAGGCCTGTCACTAGGGAACCCATCACAGAGTATGGTCATTCACTGTGATACTCATAATACAGGAGGTGCACTCTGCTGCACTTATTACAGGGGAAAGGCAGTCACAGAGACATTCCTCACAGAGGAGAGTCAGTCACTAGGGCACTCAATTTAGAGGATGCTCAGAAACGGGGTCACCTATCACAGTGGAAGGCTATTCACTGCGGTACCAATTTAGCCAGTTAGGAGAACACCCATCATAGAAAATGGTTAGTTACTGAGACATCCATTACAGAGGATGGGCAATCATTGCCAAATCATCACAGAGATGGACATATAACTGGGACACCCATCATGGAGGAGGCCCCAAGACTGTGACACCTATCACATAAGAGGACTAGTCACTGGGGTACCCATCATATATGAAAGCCAGTCACTGCTGCACCAATCATAAGGGAGGTCCAGTCAATGAAGCACCTATTATGGAGGTAACTCAGTAATTGGGACGCAAATCAGAGGAGGGCCAGTCACTGGAACACACATTATGGAGGAGGCTCAGTCACTGCGACACCCAGTACAAAGGCGTACCTGTAACTAGGCACTCATCACAGAACATGGCCAGTCATTAGGGAACCGATCACCTAAGACCCCCTAGTCGCTGCTGCCCACATTATGGAGATGTGCCTGTCACTGGGTCACCCTTCACAATGGAGGGCCAGTCGCTAGGGCACCTATTATGGTGAAGGCCCAGTAAGTAGGATACCCATCATGAGGACAGCTATTCACTGGGGCAAACATTATGGTGGAGGGCCAGTCACTGGGCATAAATTTCATAGGAGTCATTGGGGCATTAGCATAGAGAAAGGTCACCAAATGGGGTACCAATATGAAGCAGGTCAAATCACTGAGGCACCAATAACAGAGGAAGACCAACTGCTAAAGCACATGTCACAGAGGAGGGTGAATCACTGATATCATATTTAAGAAGAGAAATAGTCACTAGTCACAAATCATAGAGGTAGACTAGTAACTGAGGCTCCAATTTTGTAGTCACCGGTACAACCATCACAGCTGTGAGTTAGTCATTGAGGCACTCATCACACAGGAGAGCCATTCACTAGGGAACTCATCACAGGGGAGAGCCAGTCACAAAGGCACACATTAAACACAGGGCTAGTCACAGGGAAACCCATTGCAAAATAGGTCTTTTCACTGTGACACCCATCACAGTTAGGGACCTGTAACTTGGGCACCTATCATAGAGAAGAGCTAGTCACTGGTGCTCCCATTACAAACGCGGTGCTGTCATCAGTGCAGCCATCACACAGGACAGCCAGTCACAGGACACACATAAAAATGATGCTAAGTCAATAAGGCAATGATAGTTGAGGGTACTCAGTAAGTGGGACACCAATTACAGAGGAGGGCAAGTCACAGAGGGAAACATTATGGATGAGTTTAGTCACTGGGGCACCAATCAAAGATGAGGCCCAGTTTCTGGGGTACTCATAATGGAGTAAGACCAGTCACTGAGATATCCATTATGAACGATGTTCAGTAACTAAGGCAACTATAATAGAGGAGAGCCAGTCACTGAGACCCCAATCACAGAGGAGAACAAGACAGTAGGTCACACATTTCAAAGAGGGACTAGTCACTAGGACAAAAATTATGGATGTGAAGCAGCCACTGGCATACTAAACAAAGAGTGCCCGTCACAGGGGTACCCATAACAGAGGAAGGCCAATCACTGGCACATCCAACAAAGATGTAGACACTTACTGAGGCACGAAACACAGACTAGGATCAGTCATTGAGGCACCCATCACAGACTAGTGCCAGTCATTGGGGCACCAATTAAGAGAAGGTTCTATCACTGGTGCTCCATCACAGAGTGTTGGAAACCGGCTCCGACTTGAGGGGGGTTGGTCCTGAATCGGGAGGATCAGGAAGGTGAGAAGAAATGACTCGGAGGCAGTTCTTCTGGGTCAGGTCTGGCCAAGACCGTTCCAAATTTTATTCAAACTCCTTCCACCTTATATACCATTTTCTATCACCCCTAGCAATATGACAAACATTCGTATACCATTTTCTATCACCCCTAGCAATATGACAAACATTTGCTGGGGGCTTACACGTCCCACAGGGCATAACGTTTTTTACAGAAACATACATCATGAGATTTGTTTGCCCCAACAATCACGAATCCATGAGGCATAACGTGCTTATGTCAAGATGATAAATGCAGAGCTTTTGCAATACTTTCACAAACTGCTTTCCATGATTTTAATGATTAATTCATACTTCATAAGTTTATTTTTATTTCTACCTAATATAAAATCTTGAATTTTCTATTAACCTTACATGATTTTACAAAATATAATGCTATGTAATTCTTCAACACTCAACCCAAAACTAATTATTTTTAAGTTATAAAACCTTACAATGACTCATATGAGTCTTTTTAACCACATCTAGATTTAACAATTTTATATTATCTAATGATTAAACTTTAACACTATGCTATATCTTATAAACTTATACTTATTAATATTTCTTTAATCTAAACTATCATCGATGTATTACTATCATTAATGTGTGATTCTTATTGTTATAAAACTATAAACTTATTTGTGTGATTCTTATTGTTATGAAACTATAAACTTATTTTTATCCTATCTTCAAACTTAATAAAATTACAAATCTAATTATTTTTGAAATCTATTTTCTTGTAAGCTAGTGCATAACCGTTTGTAAAAAATCCCATTGCCATAGTAACTTATTGAACAGCCTGACTGGGGGCAGAAACGTAACAGGGGAATATCGGCATAGCTTGTTCCTTAGCAATCAGCTTGGTTGGAGGCAAAAACAACAAAAATAGTTTCGGTACAGAAAGTTTCAGTATATAGTCAAGCAGAAAGTTTTAATGTATTGTTAAAGAATCTCAAGATTAGCCTTCAGAAACTTAAAGATAACTTTTTAGGAAAAGGAAACTTAAAAGCTTAAACGAAACTTAAAGGGTTTTCTATAAATAACTATTACTGTTTAAGTCTTTCCAATCAAAATCATAACATTTTGTGTACATTCTTATAATATAAATTAAAGATCTAGTTACTAGTCAACAAACTATATAATAATTGTGAGCATGCACAGGCAGGAAGACAAAAAGTTTATTAAACAGGATCCATGGGGCCTTTTGCCTTCAACATGGTTGCTGTGTGCTGGAGCTTTTCTCTCAACCAGCATACTTCTTGTAATCAGATGCTCCGTAGTTTGTTTCTTCAAGGTCTCAGCTCCCAACAACAGAGGAAGGCCAGTCATGAAGCACCAAACACAGAAAAGGGACAGTCACTGAGGCACACTTCCCAGTGGAGAGCCAATCAACAGTGACCCAATCACAGAGGAAGCACAGTCACAAGGTACATATTTCAAAGGAGGACCAGACACTGAGTCAGCTAAAACACAATGTCCATTCACTGAGTCCTCCATCCCAGAGAAAGGTCAGTCATTCTGTTACCCATTACAGAGGACAGGTAGTCACTTAGCACCCACAACAGTGAGGAGCCCAACACTTGACTCCCACCACAGTGGTGGGCCTGTCATGGGACCACCAAATTTAGAGGAAGGCCTATCCCTGGGGCACAAATAACAGTGGCGTCCTGGTCAATGAAATACCTATTATAGAGGT
The DNA here is from genome assembly GCF_000164805.1 of Carlito syrichta. NCBI lineage: Eukaryota > Metazoa > Chordata > Mammalia > Primates > Tarsiidae > Carlito > Carlito syrichta. Next base: position 3,742 of record NW_007150394.1, on the reverse strand, counting down.
AACCTAGTCATGGGGACACCCATTACAGAGATGCATCAAACACCAGGACACCCATTTTGGAAGAAGCTCATTTATGAGGATACCAGTCAAGAAAAAGGCTAGTCACTGAATCAATTATCACAGAGGATGGCAAATCATTGGGACACCAATCACAGTGAAGATCTAGTCACTGAAACACTCATTATGAAGGAGATTCTGTCACTGTAACACCCAACACAGAAGAGGGCTAGTCACTGGGGCACCCATATTATATGAAGGCCAGTCACTGGGGTACCACACATAAGGGAGTCCAGTCACTGTAGTACTCATGGAAGAGGCCATTTCATTGGGACATTCTCTCAAAGGTGGGCCAGTCAATGGTGCACCCATTATGAAGAAGGCCCAGTCAATGCACCAACCCTCAGAGAGAAGATACAGTCACTGAAATACTCATAACAGAGTAGAGTAATACACATCACAGTGGAAGGCTAGTGACCAGGGTATCCGTTATTGATGAATGCGAGTCACTGGGGCACCAATTACATAGGAGGACCAGTAACTGAGGCACCCATCACAGAGGAGAGATAGTCACTGAGGCAACAATCAAAAAGTAGTGTCCATCACTGGGGCACATATTATAAGGGAGGCCCAGTGACCAGGACACCAATTACAGAAGAAGTTTACTCACTGGGACACTTCTCAGAGGCGAGTCAGTCACTGAGACAGGCATCACAGAATACAGTAAATCACTTGGGCACAAATCACAAGGAGAGTAAGTAAATGAGGTACACATCTCAGACAAGGACTAATCACTGTGTACCCATCACAGAGGAGGCCTAGTCACTAGGGCACCAATTAGTAGGGGGATCAGTCAATGGGGATTCAATCACAGATTGATGCTCCAATCACATTAACTGGGGCAGCAAACACAGGGGAGGTTAAATCAGTGAGTTCAATCATTGGTGCTCCATCACAGAGGAGTATCAGTGACAAGCATTTTTTATAATGGAGGCCACTCACCTTATACAGGATGCCTCATCACTAGGGAATTTGTCACAGAGAGGAGTCAGTCACAGTGACACCCAAAAGAGGGAACCAGTAACAAAGGCATCAATTACAGAGGAAGTCTAGCCACTGGTACATCAATTATGCAAGAGGCTCAGTTCCTGGGACACCTATTGCAAAAGAGGAGAGTAACTGGGGAACACATTTTGGAGGAAGGTCAGTCACTGGGGCACCAATTACAGTAGAGCCCCAGTCAATGGACCTCTGCTAATGGGGAAGTCCAAGTCACAGGGAAATCCAACACAGAAGGAGACCAATAAAGACGGAATTTATTATGAAAGAGGCCAAAAAATCTAGAGCACCCACCACAGAGAAGGGCTAATCATTGAGGCTCCCATTTTGGAGGAGGCCAAGTTAATAGGACAATCATCATAGGAGAGGGTTATTCATTGTGGGTCCCATCACAAAGGATGTTCTGTCATTGGGGCACCAATCATAAATGAGGTTGATCCACTAGGCCACCGATTATGGAGGAGACCCAGGAACTGGAGCACCCAATATAGAGGAGGTCTAGTCACTGTGACACTCATTTTGGAGGAGGATTGGTTACTAGGACACCCATCATAGAAGTCGGTTGATTACTATGGCACCCATCACAGAGGATCGCCAGTCATTGGTGGACCAAATCACAGTTGAGTCCTAGTCACTGAGACACTCATTGTAGAGGAGGCACAGTCACTGTGACACACATAGAAAAGGAGGTCTTATCACTGTGAACTTATTTGGGAGGACGCTCTGCCACTATGACACTAATCACTAAGGAAGTTCAGTCACAGGGCACCCATTATGGAGGAGACTCAGTAAATGAAAAGCCCATTGCAGAGAAGGGCTAGTCACTGGGGCAACCATTATGGAGGAGGGCCAATCACTGGGTGACAAATAGAGATGAGGTGTCGGAGACCGGCTCCAACCTGAGGGGGGTTGGACCCGCACCGGGGGATCAGGATACAGCGAAAAGAAACAACTCAGAGGCAGTTCTTCTGGGATCAGTCTGATCAGGACGGAGTCCGTTTATTCTCAGTTTTACACCAGAATTTATACCATTTTTCATAACCTCCAGCAGCATGAAATATTTCTGCTGGGGGCACATGATTCCAATGACACACACCATATCTATAGAAATCTGCATTACAAGATTCACATGTTCCAAGCACAATAGATAATAAACTCCCTGAAGCATGATGATTTCACAAAACTGTCATTAACAGCTATTTTTATTTTAGTACAATGAATAACCATAATAATAACTAAATTTTACTATTCAATCAGGCATAATGTTTCCCAATGCAAGCACACATTAATTTTGTTGTACCTTAAGATTACAGTTTAACTAAGTATAAACTGAGTGAAGAAACAGGAATGTTGAGTACAGTGTCCCACAAACCCTAAATCCATAAAAAATAAGGAAGGGAGAGACACTGGTATTAATATCCCCCAACTTACTATGTGAATATATGTTTCCTATAAAAGTGAAAAGTATACCAAGGTTTCATCCCCCGATACACCTATGACTGGATCTCTATATGCCATGCACAAGCATATCGGGAGATAATTCCCAAGCACAAAACTTATACCAGCCATAAATGTTGTATACTAAAAATTATACTTTTCGATGTCTCCAAATACCTGATAAAATTATAGAACGTACATTAGTCAGAAGAAGAAAATAGAGAGACGCTAGTCTCAGTGTCTCACAAGCTTTAAACTTTAAATCTTCAAAGCCTGTCATAGACACTGTACTCCAGAGTCCCTCATGAAATGCTAAATAGTGAGAGGCAGAAAACGTTAACTGCAGTGAACGACAAACCCAATGCTTACTTTACCATTGAAGTCTGCCGGACACTGAAGTCGATGCCTCTAAGCAGAAATTCATAGTGTAAGATTGAAATTCAAGAGTAAGTGAAAGTGCCTAGGTTTCACTCTCCAACAGACCCGTGAGTGAGTTTCATTATTACCATACACAGGCACATTAGAGGGCAAGTCCCAAGCAGAAGGAGACAAAGCAACAGGCACAGATTCACACAGTGTAGTATAATATGTGAGTAAAACTATAAGTGTATATATATTTTTCTAAAACTTCCTGCTAGAGGGTCTGCTTTAATAAATCAAATAGTAGCTGTCACACTCTTGGACAAGGAAATGCACGGTTGCCATGATGATGGCCAAAGGCTGAAGCATGCTGAGAGTTTCGGCATGTAGTGAAACTAGAAACGTTCTGCCTGGCTAGAGGCAGGACAACAACACTATTAAAGCAATTTAGTTTCTAATCTTAGCTATCGGGAGAAACTGCTTATGGGAACAAAAGCTGCATTACTTGTATACCAGGAAACAGAAACTTAAAAGTGTCTTAGAAAGAAATGAAACTTAGAAAGACATGGAAACACAGAATAATTCTGCTGTAAAGCTTTTTGTAAAGTATATTCTAACCTGATTAAGAGGTTTATATCCTAATAATATAAGTTTTGCTGCCATATATGCACACTGGTCACTATTCATACTTCAGCACTGTAGGTGTTACTGATATCCTTGTGTCAGAGGCGGTCTTCTAGATGGGCCTTTTATAGGCCTCAGTTATGTAGCTGTAGATGTTGGCTCCCAACAATGAGGCCAGTCACTGAGTCTCTATTGACAGAGGAAGTACACTCACTGGTTAGCCTGTAACAGAAGAGGGTCAGTCATTGAGGCACTCATTTTGGAG
>NW_007150393.1:0-8313 GCF_000164805.1 Carlito syrichta | reverse complement strand
CAGTGTAGTATAATATGTGAGTAAAACTATAAGTGTATATATATTTTTCTAAAACTTCCTGCTAGAGGGTCTGCTTTAATAAATCAAATAGTAGCTGTCACACTCTTGGACAAGGAAATGCACGGTTGCCATGATGATGGCCAAAGGCTGAAGCATGCTGAGAGTTTCGGCATGTAGTGAAACTAGAAACGTTCTGCCTGGCTAGAGGCAGGACAACAACACTATTAAAGCAATTTAGTTTCTAATCTTAGCTATCGGGAGAAACTGCTTACGGGAACAAAAGCTGCATGACTTGTATACCAGGAAACAGAAACTTAAAAGTGTCTTAGAAAGAAATGAAACTTAGAAAGACATGGAAACACAGAATAATTCTGCTGTAAAGCTTTTTGTAAAGTATATTCTAACCTGATTAAGAGGTTTATATCCTAATAATATAAGTTTTGCTGCCATATATGCACACTGGTCACTATTCATACTTCAGCACTGTAGGTGTTACTGATATCCTTGTGTCAGAGGCGATCTTCTAGATGGGCCTTTATAGGCCTCAGTTATGTAGCTATAGATGTTGGCTCCCAACAATGAGGACCAGTCACTGAGTCTCTAATGACAGAGGAAGTACACTCACTGGTTAGCCTGTAACAGAAGAGGGTCAGTCATTGAGGCACTCATTTTGGAGGTGGGCCAGTCACTGGTCACTCATCGCAGAGGTGGATTAGTTACTGGGGCATCAATTATGGAGGATTGGTAGTCACTGAGACAACCATCACAGATGAGGGTCAGTCATTGAGAATACATTTCTCATTAGGGCCAGTGACAAGGGGGATGTTTCACAGAAGAGGGGCAGTAACTGAGAAACCCATCACGTAGCAGAGCCAGGCATTGTGGCATCCATCACAGGGGAGCAGCATTCACAAAGTCATGCATCACAGATGATGCCTAATCACTGGAACACTCATCACAGAAGACGGTTTGTCACAGTTTTGCCCACCACAGAAGAGGACCAGACAGTAGGGCACCAATGAGAAAGAAGTCCAGTCACTAGGGCACCTGTCACAGATGAAGACTAGTCACTGAGGTCACCATCCCAGTGGAGGTTTCAACACTGGGATGTCCATTTGAAGGAGGTCCAATAACTGGGAAAATGATCATAGAAGTGAATCTATCACTAGAGCACCCATCACAGAGGAGACCTTGTATCTTGGGCACCATTCAGAGAAGAGGACTAGTCACTGGGGCATCTATCCCAGCGGAAACACCGTCATTGTGTAACCCATAATAGAGGGCAGGTAGACACAGCCACTTATCACAGAGTAGGACAAGTCTCTGGGTCAACCATTTCAGAGAGGTGTTAGATGTTGAAGTTCCCATCACAGAGGAGATAACGCAACTTGGGAGACCCATTGAGGAGGGAAAATCATTGGGACACCCATCAGAGAAGAGGGCCAGTCACTAGGGCCCCATCCATAACTGAGTGGGACAGTAATTGGGACAATTATTACAGAAGCCAGCCAGTCATGGGATCAACCCTCACAGAGGTCGGCTAGTCATTGTGTCAACCACACATAGTAAGGGTAGGCACTGGGACATGTAAAATAGAGGAGGTTCAGTCACTGGGACAACCATCTCAGAGGAGAGCCTGTCACAGGGGCACTCATCACTGAAAACGGTCAGTCAATGAGACAACAATGACAAGGGAGGTCATGACACTGAGTCATCAAATAAGGAAAAGGACCAATTACTGAAAATCCCATTAAAGTAAAGGGTTAGTCACTAAAACACCCATTATGGAGAAAGGTTAGTCATTGGGACACAAATCACCACGGAGGAACAATCCCTGGGGCAATCATAACGGAGGAGGGTTAATCACTGAGGCACTCATGAGGTAGGACAACCTCTCACTAGAGTAGAGGTCACAGAGGAAACATAATCAGTTGAGTACCATCACCAAAAAGGATTGGTCAGTGGGGAATTTTGACAGATGGGACCAATTTCTTGGCACCAATCACAGAGGAAGTTCAGTCACAGGGGAATCAATAATAGAGAATGTCTTGTTACTGAGACATCTATCAGAAAGAAGAGCCAGTAACTGGGGACATCCATCACAGAGGAGAACTAGTCACTGTAATACACATCACAGAGAATGGCTAGTCACTGGGACATCAAATATAGAGACCCAGTTACTGAAATTTCCATTACAAAAAGGCTAGTCACTGACGCACCCAGTATGGAAAGATCCAGTCACCGGAGCACCAAACAAAGAGGATGCCGACTCAATGGAGCACCTATTATGGAAGAGGCCTAGTTACTAATTGTGTAAATGGGAAACCCATCACACAAAAGAGTCAGTCACTGAGTTCCCATTAATGAAGAGTTTCGGAACCTGGAGCACCCATCACACAGAAGGGATAGTCTTTGAGACACACATTTTGGAAGAGGCCTAGTTACTAATTCAATCATCACGGAAAAGGGATAGTCACTGAGGCATCTGTCACAGATTATGACAAGTCATTGGGGCACCAATCATGGAGGAGGCCTCGTCATTGTGGCATTCATTAATGAGGTGGCCTAGTCAATGTGATATCTTTCACAGAGGAGGTCTACACACTGGGACACACATAATATATGAAGGGAAGTCACTGGGACATCAATCACAGGGGAGGCCCAGTCACTGTGACACACATTATGGAGGACGCACAGTTACTGGGACATCTACCACGAAAAAGAGCCAGTCAATGTGGTACCTAATATGGAGGAGGCCCACAAGGTATGGCCAGCTATTGAGACAACAATTTGGAGAAGGGCCAATCACTGGGGCAGCAATCACAAGAAAGTCCGGTTTATGGAGGAGATTGAGTTACTGGGACACCCATTATGGAGGAGGCTCAGAAACTATGGCAGTCATCTCAGAGCAGAACTATACACTATTGTATTAATTTTGGAGAAGGCCCAGTTATAAGGGCACCATCACAGAAAAGGGCCAATCACTGGAGCACCCATCATTGGAATGGCAGTCATTGGGTTACTGAACACAGAGAAGAGTGAGTCACAATTGTATAGGGGACCAGGAACTTGGCACCAATCACAGAGGAGGGCCAGTAACTGGCACACCCAAGCTTAGGAGAGTCAGTCACTGGTGCAACACTATTGAGGAGGCACAGTCACTGGGTCACTGGACACATTGGAAGGTCTGGCACAGCAACACCCATCATAGAGGAAGGTGAGTCACTGCAGCACTCATTTTGGACGAGGGCCCATGAGTCATCACCCAACACAAAAGTGAACTAGTCACTGGGGCTTCAATTATGGAGGAAGACTTGTCATTTGGAAAACCATCACAGATGAGGGACATCATAGGCTCACCCTTCACATGGGAGAGCCAGTAACTAGGGCACCCATCACTGAACAGGGCCAGTCACTGTTGCACCCATCTCAAAGGAGGACTAGTCACAAAGGCACACTCATCACAGAGGACGGCTAGTCTCTGGGACACCCAAAACAAAAGATGGCTTATCACTGTGGCATCCATTACAGAGGAGGTTCAGTCACTGGGCAAAAAATCATAAAGAAGGGTCAGTTAATGCGATACCCATCACAGAGGAGGGCTGGTCACTGGGGGATCCATTATGGAGAAAAGCCAGGGACTGAGGCTCCAATCACAGAGAAGTCCCAGTCAGCTGGCACCCATAATGTAAGAACATCAGTCACTGGGAAAACCCATTATGGAGGAGGCCCAGTCACTAGAACACACTTCACAGATGACAGCCAGAAACTTGAACATCAATCACAGAGGAGGGTAATCACTAGGGTATAAATTATTAATGAGGGTCATTCACTGGGATACCTATCACAGAGAAGGACTAGTAATTTGGCACCTATCAGATAGGAGTTTCAGTCACTGGAGCATATATTATGGAGGAAGGCCAGTTCCTGGGGCACCCATCACAGAAAATGGCTATTCACTTGGGCATTCATCAGAGAGGAAATTGAGTCATTGGACAACTATAACAGTGGAGAGTCAGTCACTGGGGCACCCATCACAAAGAAGAGCCAATCACTAAGGAAAACATCACAGATGAGAGTCAGTCACTGAACCATCCATCACAGAAGAGGGTCAATCACTGAAGCAATCATTTGGCTGAGGCCCCGATTGTGGCACCCATTACAGTAGAGAGCTAGTGACTTTGAAACACACAAAAGAGGAAAGCCAGTCACTGAGGCATCCATTCTAGAGAAGGTTCAGTCCCTCGTGCATACATGGGGCAGTAATCAAATAGAAGGGTCAATCATTTGGGCACCCATCATAGAGGAGGCCTGTAACTAGGGCACCTATAAAAGTGGAGGCCTAGACACTACAGCACCCAACATAGAGGAAACCCACTTACTGGGGCACCCATAACAAAAGTAAGGTAGTCATTAAAGCATCCATCACAGAGGACCCATCTCTGGGGTATCCATCACAGAGGAGGGGCAGGCACTGGGTCACACCCAAAACAGAGGGGACACATCTCACAGAGCCAGGCTAGTAACTGATACCCTCAAAATAGAGAAGGCTAATCACTGGCACTCATAAAAGAGGAAGGGAGGTCACAGGGCATCTCTTATGGAAGAGTGTCTGTCATTGAGACAACCTTTACAAAGGAGGACTAGTCATTGGGGCAACCATTGTGGTGGAGAGCTAGTCAATGCAACACCAATCACATAGGAGGCAGAGTCAATGCAGCATACATAATCAAGAATGACTGGTCACTGAAACACACAGTCACTGGGAGCAGTCACTGGGGCACCCATTACTGAAGAGGACCAGTTACTGAGGCATTATGGAGGAGTCCCAGGTACTGGAGTATTTATTACGGCAGAGAGCCAGTCACTCTTGACATCCATCACAGAGAAGAGCCAGTCAATGGGGGGACTATCACAAAGGAGAGCTATTCACTGTGGCACATACGTTGAAAGAGGACCAGTCAATGTAGCAACTGTTATGGAGGAGACCTAATCATTGGGACCCTCTTTACAAAGGAAGCCATTCACTAGGGCAACAATTAAAAAGGTGGACTTGCCATTGAAACACACATTTTGGAAGGGCTCAGTTAGTGGGACGCTCATCACACAGAAGGGCTAGTCACTGGGATACACATTATGGGGGAGTGAGAGTCACTGGAGCACAAATCAATGAGAAGAAACAGTTACAAGGGCACCCATAATGGAGGAGTACTAGTCACTGAGACATTCATTATGTAGGAGACCTAATCACTGGTGCTGCAATCACAAAGGAAAGCTGGTCAATGAGGCATCTGTCACAGAGGAGGATCAGTCACTGCGGCACACATCACAGAAGATGACCAGTATCTAAGGACAGTCATCACAGAGTTGAGTCAGCACTGAGGTACCCATCACAGTGGAGGATCTCTTCCTGGATCACCTTCCGCAGAAGGTACAGTCAATGGAGCACACATTATGGAGAAAGCCCAGCCGCTGTATACCCATTACAGAGGTGGGCTAGTCATTGGGTTACTTGTCATATATGAAAGTCAATCACTGGGGCAACACTCATAGAGAAAAATTTGTCACTCGGGCACATATTATGGAGAGACTCAGTCACTGTGACACACATCCCAAAAGAGAGTCCTAGTCACTGGGTCACTAATAATGGAGGAGGCCCAATAAGTGAGACACCAATCACAGAGAAGAGCAAGTCACTGAGGTAAACATAACGGAAGAGGACCAGTCACTGGTGTGCAAATATGGACTAGTCCCAGTAATTGCAGCACAGATCACAGAGCAAGGCAAGGCACTGCTTCTTCCATCACACAGGAGGAATAGTCACAGGGACACCCATTTTGGTGGAGGGTTAGTAACCGGGGAAGTGGGTTAATAACTGGGGCTCCAATAATGGAGGATGACTAGTCACTGGTACAACCATCACAGTGAATGGCCATTCATTGAGCACCCATTACTCCTTAGGAAGACTTACTAGGGCATGCTTCACAGAGGAAGGGTAGTCACTGGGGAACCCACCACAGTGCAGACCCTGTCACTGTGGCAGTCATCAGAGAGGAAGATCAGTCACAAATGCATATATGACATAGGAGGTGCAGTCACTGGGCACCCACCACAGAAGTCTACTCGCTGTGATTCCTATCACAGAATACAGTTAGCCACTGCAATTACCATCACTGAGGAGAGCCAGACACAGAGGCAAACATTACAGATAACAGGCAGTCATTGAGACATTCATCACAGAGGATGGTGAGTGAATGAATCAATGGGACCCCCATCAGGATAGACTCAGTCCCTGGGTCTCTGATCACAGAGGATGTCTAGTCACTGGGGCACCAATAAGAAGTAATCCCAGTAACTGGACCACCTATTACAAAAGAGAACTAGTCACTGGGGTACCCATTACAGTGGAATCCCTGTCACTGAAGCCCCCATATAAGAGGTCAGGTTTTCACTGTGGCTCTCATCACAGAGGAGAACAAGTCTCTATGGTACCAATGAAAGAGAAGGACTAGACAATGAGACACTCATCAAAAATGAGAACCAATAATTGCATCACCCATTATAGAGGAACACCAATTAGTGAAACATCCATAACAGTAGAGGACCAGTAACTAGATTACCCATCTCATAATAAGGCAAATCACTGGGGCAACCATTTTGGAGCAGAGCCGTCACTGTGACACTGTGACATGCATCAAATATGTGGGTTAGTCACTGGGTCACCCTATTTGGAGAAGGTCAAGTCACTGGCGTTTGAATAATAGGAGACCCAGTCAATGGAGCACCTATTATGGAGAAGGACAAATCAATGTGATATTTTCCAAAAAGAAAAACCAATCACTGGAGCACCCATTATGGGAGAGACCCAGAAACTGGGGCAATCATCCCAGAGGATGGTTAGTAACTGGGATACCCATAACAGAGGAATCCCAATCACTGAAGCACTCAAAATGGAGGAGATCCAGTCACCGAGCCACCTATAACAGAGTAGGTTCATCACTGGAGCTCCCATCACAGATTCAATCTCCTCACAAGGCCATACCTCACAGAGAAGGACTAGTACGTGTGACATCCAAAACTGAGAAGGGCAAGTCACTAGGCTACCCATTATTGAGGAGGAGGAGTCAGTCATTGGGACACCTTCACAAAATAGGGCTAGTCACTGTGGAAATCATTATGGTGAAGGGCCAGTAACAGGGGCACCAATCACAGAGGAGATCCAGTAACTGGGGCACAATTTACAAAGGAGGCCCAGTCATCAGGACGCCCATCACAATGGAAGGCCAATCACTTGGGCACCCATTATACAATAGACCCATTAATTGGGACACCAATAAAAGAAGATGGCTAGTCACTGGGGTAACCATTTTGGAGAAGTGTCATTGACTCGGCCAATCATTGGGTGACCCATAAGAGTGGAAGGCCAACCATTGGGTCATGCACTATGGAGGAGACCCAGTCATTGGGGAATCAATCACAGAGGAGGACTACTCACCAGACCATCCATTGCTGAAGGTGATGGGACAATCATCACAAAGGAGGGCTATTCACTGGGACACCCATTTTGGAGAAGACCCAGTTACTGAGACAGCCATGACACAGGAGGGTTAGTGAGTAGGTCATCCATTATGGAGTAGGGTGAGTCGCTGGGGCACAATTCATTGAAGAGTCACAACCACTGCGGCACCGATAATCGATGAGGGTTATGTAGGTGACACTGTCACTGGGGAATTTTTTTTAGTTGGAGTCTTAATCCATCACCCAGAATGGAGTGCAGTGGCACACTCATGGAAACCCCAGCATCAACATGCTGGGCTCTGGTAATCCTTCTGCATTAGCCTTCCAAAGAGCCAAACCACAGGCGAATGTTAAAGTACCAGGCTAATTTATTATTTACTAGTCATGAAGACAAGGTCTCTTCGAGATGCCTGGACTGGTCTTGAACATGCACGTCAGGCAATTCACTCTCCTCAGCCTCCCAAATTGATGGTTTTACAAGATGTGCCACTGGGCCCAGTCTGGGGCATTTTTTAAAGAGCAGGTCCAGTCATTGGGGGACACGTAGCAGAGTGGGGACAGCCTGGGACTCCCATCACAAAGGAGGTGTAGTCACTGGGCATCCATCACAGGAAGGTCAGTCACTGGGACAACATCAGAGAAGAAGACAAGCTCTAGGGAACACATCATAGAGGAAGTCAAGTCACTGGGACACTCATCACAGGGAAGAGGAAGTCACTAGGGTCTCCAAAAACAGAGGAGGGTCAGTCACTGGTGCAGGCATCACAGAGGTGGGCCAGTCACAGTTCCACCCTG
>NW_007150392.1:0-8694 GCF_000164805.1 Carlito syrichta | reverse complement strand
CACCCAAGATAATGTGTCAAAAAACCTCCTTGCAATGATAAAGCATTTTGGCAAAGTCTCAGGATATAAAATAAGTGTGCAAAAGAATGGCGTTTTCATATATCAAAAATAAGCAATCATAAAGCCAAATAAATAGTCCAATTCCATTCACAATAGCGACACACAAAAATGAAATATCTTGGCATCTTATGAACCAGAGACGTGAAAGACCTTTACAATGAAAACTACAAAACACCTCTCAAGGAAACCAATGATGATACAAACAATTGGAAAAATATCCCATGCGAATGGATGGAAAGAGTCAACATTGTTAAAATGTCCATTTTACCTAAGACAAACTATAGATTTAATACAATACCCATCAAATTACCAGCAACATTCTTCACAGACCTAGAAAAAACAATACAGGAATGCATATAGAAACATAAACGATTATGAATAGCCAAAACAATCTTCAGCAAAAGAAAATGAAGAGGGAGGTATTACACTCTCAGACTTTAAACTTTATTTTAAAGGTACAATAACTTGGAAGTCTGAGGCGGAAGGATTGCTGGAGCCCAGCAGGTCGAGGCTGCAGTGGCCAGGAACAGTCACTGAACTCCAGTCTGGGTGACAAAGTGAGACTCCAACTCAAAAAAAAAAAGAAAACAATCAAAACAGCTTGGTATTGGTACAAGAACAGCCATATAGACCAATGAAATATTATTGAGATTCCAGAAGAAAGACCTCAATTTCTCAACCAACTCACCTTCAACAAAGCCTCCACCACCTACCACTGGGAAGACAAGAACCTATTCAGTAAATATTGCCAGTAAAACTGACTGACTAAATGCAGAAGATTGAAACAAGACTCCTACCTATCCCCAAACACAAAAATTAAATTTAAATGGATCACAGGCCTAAATGTGAAACCTTAAACTCTAAGGACCTTAAAAGATGCAGGAGACACCCGTATGAAAGTTAGAACTGGAAACAATTTCTGAGAAAACCCCAAAATGCCCAGGCTATAAGAGATAAGATAGACACGTGGATCCTCAGTAAACTGACAAGCTTCTCCAAAGCCCAAGGAATCATCAAGAGAGCAGGGAGACTGTCCACAGACTGGGAAAATATTTTCAATCTCCATGTCTAATGAAGATCTAACATCTAGGATCTACAAGGAACTCAAACATGCTGAAGAGAAACAAACAAACAAAAAACACAGTCCCATTACATAGTGGGCAAAAAATGTGAATGGAAAGCTCTCAAATGAAGAAATACGAGGAGTCAACAGATGCATAAAAATTCTCAGCCTCACTAGTCATCAAGGAGATGCAATTTAAAACTACATTGGGATACCACCTAACTCCAGTCAGAATGACTATCATCAATAACCTCCAAAATAACAAATGTTGCAGAGGATGTGGCAAAAAGGGAACACTTCTACACTGTTGGTGTGAATATAAACTAGTACCGTTTCTGTGGAAATCAGCGTGGATATTGCTATAAGTTCTAAAAATAGACCTTCCATATAACCCTGCAACCCCTCACTGGGAATATACCCAAAAGAACTCAAATAACTCTACAAAATTTATTTCTATGCAGGTATGTATATTGCAGCCTTGTCCACAATAGCAAGAACATGGAGCAAACTGTGCTGTCTATCAAAAGAGGCCTGAATATAAAAAATGTTGTACATAAACAAAATGGAATATTATGTAGCCATAAAGAAGAACAAAATAATGAACTCAGCAAACTGGATGGAATTAGAGTCTATAATACTAAATGATCTTTCACAGAAACAGAGAACTGAATATCACATGTTCTTACTCATTGCACCATGAAAAACTACCATAATACTATAAGGAAACGATTTACAGTAACAGAAAACTGTGGGGAAGGGTGCGGAGAGGTGGGATTGAACATAGTTACAATCTACTTGGGAAAAGGGGGCACACCTCATCAACAAGGGTATGTGCACAATGAATATTTGGAAACCTAACCCTGAATTTTACCCCACAATTTTAAAATAAAAAATTTTAAAAGATTAAAAATAAATGATAAAATAATAAATAAAATTTAAAAAAGAATGACCAGTCACTGTGCAACTAATCATGAAGAAGGGTTAGTCACTGGGACTTTCATTTCAGAAGAATGCCAGTCACTGAGGCACCTATCACACAGGAGGGCAAGTGTCAGGGACATCCATCACAATGAATGGAAATTCACATGGGCACCCATTATTGAGGCGTCCCAGTAAATGTTACATCCAACACAAAAAATCATCAGTTGGGCAACCATTATTGATGAGCACAAGTCAATGATGCAACATTCACATAAGAGGCCAAATCACTGAGTCATCCATAATAGAGGAGGGACTGTCTTGGGGCACCCATGATGGAAGGAGTGCAATCACTGGTAAACTTCACATAGGATAATCTGTCACTGAGACAAACCTCACAGATGAATGTCAAACACTTGGGAACCAATCACAGATGAAGTCTAGTCACTAGGTTATTCATTATTGAGCACAGCTAATCACTGGGTCACCCATCACATTGAGGGTCAGCCACTGAGACACAGATCATAGAAGAAATCTACTCACTGTAGCACACATCAGAGAGAAAAGTTCTGTCACTGGTGTACCTGTCACAGAGGATAGCCAGCCACTGTGACATCTATCACAGAGGAGTGACAGTCACTGGAGCACCTATTACAAAGAAGATCTCAGTATTAAGGAACAGATCACAGCTGAGCGCCAGCAGCTAACATACCAAACAGGGGAGATTCAATCACTGGGGCTTCAATAACATTGAAGGGTGAGTAACTGGGCATCCATCAAAGAGGAGGCAAAATCAGTGTGGTATCCTTCACGGATTAGGGCTAGGCACTATGGCACATACAACAGAGAAGGCACAGTCAATTAGGCACCTCTCAATAAGGTGGGCCAGTCACTGAGGATTTCATAACAAGGGAGGACTAATCAGTGGGAAACACTTTTAGGAGGAGGTCCAGTGACTAGGGTCTCTATCACAGAGAAAGGATTGTCACTGAGGCACACATCACAGAGAAGGACTTGTAACTGAGGCACCCATCCCAAAGAAATTTCAAACACTTAGGGACCCATTTCAAGATGTATTGATCACAGGGACATCATTCACATACAAAAGACAGGCTTTGGGGCACCCATCAAAGATAAGGCCTTGTAACTGGGGTATTGATCACAGAGGAAGGCTAATCACAGGAAGCACAGAAACTACAGCATGTGTAGCAGAAGTTGGATATTCACTGAAGCACCCATCACATAGTAGGAATAGTCTCTGAATCACCCATCACAGAGGAGGGCTAGACATCACCCATCACAGAGGAGAGAACCAGTAACTGGGGCATCCATTATTGAGTATAGCTAATCACTGGGGCACCTATCACACTGAAGGGAGAGTTATTAGGTCTTCCATCAAAAGGAAAGATTAGACACTGGGGCACACATTTTGGGGAAGAACTAATCACAAAGACATCCATTACAGATGTGGACTAGTCACAAGGGATCATATTATGGAGGAGGCACAGACACTGGGACACCCATCACAAAGGAGGGCCAGTTATTGTGCCTTCCGCTATGAAAGATGACCAGTCACTAAGGAAACCATCACAAAAGAATCACTGCTGCAACTATCACAGAAGAGAACCAGTCACAATGACACCCATCACAGAGGATAAACAGTCCCTAGGCACCCATCATAGAGATGAACTAGGTACTGGGGCACCCATCAGAGTGGAGGCCATTCATTGGGGCACTAGCAACAGTGGAGAGATAGTCACTGGGAAAGCTAACAGAGAGGAAGTCAGTCACTGGGGCACCTATCACAAGTAAAAAGTAGTCACTGGAACATGAATTACAGGGGAGTCCTCCAGTTATTTGAGCACCGATCACAAAGGAGGGACAATCAATTAGCTACTTGTCACAGAGGATGACCAGTCACTGCTACATCCATCAGAAGAATGACAATCACTAAGAACAAATTATATAGCAGGGTCACTTCCTGGGACACCAATCACATAGGAAAGCTAATCATCAGGACACCAATCTAAGAAGAGAGCTAGTCACTGGGACAAACATCACAGAGAAGAGTCATTTATTGGTGGCACCCATAACAGAGAGAGGCAGTCACTGTGGTACCCACCATAGAGGAGGGTCAGTCACTGAATTACTCATTAGGAGGGCTCAGTCTCTGGTGCTCCAAAAACAGAGTAGGGCCAGAAACTGGGGCAGCCATCACAGAAGAGGCAAAGTCAGTGTGATACCCATCACAGACACGAGTTAGTCACTGAGGTACCCATCACAGAGGGGGTTCTTTCACTGGAGAACACTCTGGGAGTCCCAGTCACTGGGGAACGCATTACGAAAGAGGGCTAGTCACTTGGACATGCGTTACAGATGACAGCCAGTCACTGAAGCATCCATCACAGACGAGGGCTAATAACTGAGACATAAAACACAGAGGAAGTCCAGACACTGGAGCATTCTTTTGAAGGAGGGCCAACCACTGAAGCACTGATCAAAAGGAAGAGCCAGTCACTTGAGCACCCATCACAGTAGTTTTCTGGTAAATGGGGCACCCATCACAAAGGAGAGCTAGTCACTACACCATCTATCAAAGAGGAAACCCAATTACTAGGGCACACATAGCAGAGGTCAGGTTGTCTGTAAGGCACTCATCAAGGAGGAGGACCAGTTCCTGGTTAACCCATTACAGAGGTAGACTCTATAATGAGACCATAATTACAGAGGAGAGCCAAAAACTGGAGAACCCATTATTTAGAAAGTTCACTCACTGTGGTACCCATCACAGAGGAGAACCAGTTATTGTGGAAACCATCACAGAATAAGGTGACGCACTGGGACACCCATTTTGGAGGAGTGACAGTCAGTGACAATCAGTGACACCATCACAGAGGTGAGCTATGACTGTGACATCCATTATGAAGGAGGCCCAGTCACTGGGACTTCCATCACAGAGGAGTGCAACTCACTGGGACACCATTATGGAGGAGGTCCCAACACTGAGACAACCTTCACAAAAGAAGGGTAATTCCTGGTGCACAAATCATAGAAGAGTACCAGTGACTGTGACACCCATCATAGAGGAGAACCAGTAACTGGGGCATCCTTTATAAAGGCAGCCATTCAATGGGACACCCATATTATTGGATGAGTATTAACTGGGGAACCTAATACAGAGGAGACCAGACTCTGTGTTACACATAACATATAAGGGCCAGTCCTTGGGGCAGGGATTAAAGATGAGAACTAGTCAAAGTAGCACCAATCACAGAGAAGGACCAGTCAACGAGGCAACATACACAAAGAAAGGACTGCCAATTAGACACCCATCAAAGAGGAGAGCCAGACACTGGGACATGATATAGAAGAAGAACATTCACTTGGGCACTTATCACAGAGGAAAGTCAGTCACTGAAGCACCCATTACAGAGGAGGGCCAGTCACTGGGAAAGTTACCGCATAAGAGGATCAGTCACTGGGCAACCATCACAGAGAATGGCTGTTCACTGGGGCACCATATCAGTAGAGGGACAGTCACTTGGACATCCATAACTGAGGGAGACCAATAACTGGTGATTCCATTTCAGGGGCAGACCAGTCACAGTGTCACTACTCAGAGAGTAGAGTTATTCACTGGAGGACCCACACAGAGGAAGACTAGACATTTTGGCACAAATAGCAGAGAATTGCCAGACACTTGAGCACCCATTATGGAATAGGGCCAGTCACTGGGAAACTCAGCATATGCAGGACCAATCACTATGCTGCTCATCACTGAGGGGGGAATATAACTGGAACACCCATCAATAAAAAGGGCAAGTCACTGGGACACATAACAAAATAGTGCTTGATATTCAGGCATCAGTATGGATGAGGACCAATCACTGCCACATGGATTACAAAATAGAATCAGTCAGTGGATCTCCACTCACAGAGTGCCAGACAATCCAACACCAACTACAAGGGTGGGACAGTCACTAAGGCACTCATAACAGAGAAGTTCTGGTTGCTGTGACCATGATCACAGAAGAGGCTCACATTTTTGGCATCCATCACAGAGGACAGACACTCACTAAAGCACCCATCACAAAAATATGCCATTCACTGGGACAGTTATCACAGAAAAGAGCGATTCCCTAGGGGGCACACATTATAGATGAGGGTCAGTCATTAGGGCACTCATCACAGAAAGGGGCAGTCATTTAGACAGCAATAACTGAGGGTGGCCAGTAACTGGGACATACATCACAGATGAAGGCCAACGTGAGGGCAAACTTCACAGTGGAGAGCTATTTACTGTAGCACTAATAACAGAGGAGGGCTATTTACCATGGCACTGATAACAGAGGAGGACGAGTCACTGGACCATCCATTATGGAGGAGAGCCAGTGTCTGGGTCAACTGTCATAGAGGAAGGCCAGTCACTAAGGCACCCATTATGTAAACCATATCACAAAGAAGGGTTAGCCACTCAGACACCAGTTATGGAGGAGACCCAGTTACTGACCCAGTTACCATAGCAAACGAGGGCTAGTCAATGTGTCATCCTATTTGAAGGAGAGCCAGCAACTGGAGCACCAGTCACAGAGGTTGCCCAGTTAATGGAGCATCAATTATGGTGTAGATCCAGTCAACGTGACAACCATCACAGAGTAGAGCTAGTCACTGAAGCATTGATCATATATGAAGGCCAGTCACTGGGTCAGCAGTCACAGAGAAACCCAGTCTCTGGGGCAGACATTATGGAAGAGGTCCATTCACAGGGACACCCATTAAAAATAAAGGCCAGTCACTGGGGTACAAATTTTGGAGGAGATCCAGTCAGTACAATACAAATCACAGAAGATGAATAGTAACTGGGGTAACCACTATGGAGGATGGATTGTCACTGAGCATCAATCAGAGAGAAGGAACAGTAATTGGGACATTCATATGGAAAAAGGGCCAGTCTCTTGGGTACAAAAATGGAGAAGGCACATTCACTGAGGCACCAAAAACACAGAAAGGTCAGGCACTGAGTCCCCATTCACAAAGGAAGGCAAGTCAATGGGGCATCCGTTTTGGAGGATGATGAATCACTGGTCACCCATCACACAAGTCATTGTGGTACAAATCGTGAAGGAGTGCTAGTCTCTTGGACAACCATCACAGATTAGGGACAGTCACTAAAGCACCCATCACACAAGATGACCAATCCTTGGACAACCTTTACAGAGGACAGGTAGTCACTGGGACAACCATCACAGAGTAGGCTCAGCCACCATGGCATCCATCACAGAGGATGGTCAGTTACAAAGACACACATCACAGAGGAGGGCTAGTCACTGTGACAGCCATCACAGAACAGATGTTGTCATTGTGGCACTTATAGAGTAAGATCAGTCACAGAGGAATAAATCATGGAAAAGGGCCAGTCATTGAAACTCCCAATAGAGAGCAGGGCCAGTCACTGGGGCAACAAATCACCCATGAGAGCCAAGTCACAGAGACAGCCACCACAAATTAGGGCTAGTCACTGAGACACACATTACTGAGGAGGTGCAGTAAGTGGGGCACCAGTCAAAAAGGAGGGTTAGTCACTGGGAAAACCATTATGGAGGAACACCAGTCACTGTGGCACCAATCATACTAGAGGCCCATTGACTGAGACAACCATAATTGAGGAGGGACAGTCATTGTAGCAACCATAACGGAGGAGGACCAGTCATTGGTGCATACATCACAAAGGAAAGTCAGTCTGAGGCACACATCACAGATGAAGGCCAGTCACTGAGGCACCCATCACAGCAGAGGACAGTCACTGGTACACCTATCAGGAGGACCTTGGTCACAGAGGCTCTAATCACAAAAGAGTGCCAGCATCTGGAGTAGTCATCACAAGTGAGACAAAAATCAATCTGTTACCCATCACAGAGGAGAATCTGTTATAGGGGCTTTTTTTTTTCTTTTTACAGAAGACGTTGTCAGTGGGGCACACATCACATAGGAGGTATAGTCACTGGGTAACCCATTATGGAGGAGGCCCAATCTCTATGGCATCTAACACAGAGGAGCACCAGTAACTGGAACACACATTACAGAGGAGAGCCAGTTAATAAGACACCCAGGACAGAGGAGGGTTACTCACTGGAGCACCAATTTTGGAGAACTCCCAGTTACTGGATCCCCCATGACAGATGAGGGCTAGTCAATGGAGCACTTTATTTGGGGAAAGACCTGTCACTGTGGCACCAATTACAAAGGATGGTCAGTCAATGGAACACACGTTATGCAGAGGGTTCAGTCACTGTGACACCCATCACAGGGAAGGGCTAGTGTCAAGTGTATTAATTGTATATGAAGGCAAAAAACTGGGGCAGCAATCACAGAGGAGACCTAGGAACTGGGACACATTATGGAAGAGGTCTAGTTGAAGGGGTCCAGCCCCTTTGCTAGGTCGTGAGATCTCCTGAAGGAGAGATGGATAGGTGAAAGGCAAAGACAATATACCTGGACACCTGCTTCCTGAACAGATGACATCCTTTATTAGTTCACATAAAGCTTTTATAGCATTTGTAAAAGGGGCAAGACAAAGAAAATTCCTTCACGTACTCATGTTTTAAAAGTTACCACCATCTAGCGGTCTTTAGAAGAAATGAATAAGCAAACAC
>NW_007150391.1:0-848 GCF_000164805.1 Carlito syrichta | reverse complement strand
TGACTTAACTAGTTAGCTAACTGATTTAACTGCCTGAATTAAATAGTTAGCTAGTTAACTAACATTTATTTAGCTGGCTGAACAACTAGCTGAGTTAACTAGTTAGATAACTAGTTAGGTAGCAGACTTAAGTAGCTGACTTTAATAGTTAGCTAACTAGTGAGCTATCTCCCTTAGCTAGCTGACTTAGCTAGCTAGCTAGTTAGCTATCTGACTGAGCAAGCTGACAACTAATTGGATAATGAGATAGCTAGCTTACTTAACAAGTTGGTTAACGAGTTAGCTAACTCTTTTAACTTTTGGTAAACCAGTTAAATAGTTGTCTTAATTAGTTGGGTAACGAGTTAGCTAGGTGACAACTTGTTGGCTGACGATTCGGCCAATGACTTATCTGGTTTAACACATTGACTGATTAGTCGGCTGACTAGTTAGCTGGGTTAATTAGTTGACTGACGAGTTGGCCCACAAGTTAGCTCAGTTAACTATATGGCTGGGTAGTTTGCTGACCTAACTAGTTGGCAGACTAGTTGGCTGACTATTTAGCTGACCTAACTAGTCAGCCCACAAGTTACCTGACCTAACTTGTCATCTGACAAGTTGGTCGAGTAGTCGGCCTATTGGTTAGCTGACTTAATTAGTTGGCCGACTAGTTGGCTGACCGATTAACTTACTTAACTTGTAGGCCGGCAAGTGAGCCCACAGCCGAGCTGATAACTAGTCGGCCAGCAAGTGAGCCGACTGGCCAGCTGACTTAACTATTCAGTTGGCTAGTGAGCCTACTGGTCAGCTGATTTAACTAGTCAGCAGGTGAGTGAGCTGACTAGCCAGCTGACTTTAGTCAACTAGTG
>NW_007150390.1:0-754 GCF_000164805.1 Carlito syrichta | reverse complement strand
AGTCAGCTGGATGAGCCAGCTATTAGCTAGTTAGCTAACGAAATAAGTCAGCTGCTTGAAAGACCTAGGAAGCTCGTTAGCTAATGAGTTAAGTCAGATGACTAAATCAGCTAGCTAGCACGTTAGATAATGAGTAAGCTAAAAATTTAGCTATCATTTTAAGTCAGCTACCTAGCTAGGCCACTAACTATTTTAGTGATCTTGTTAACTAGGTAGCTAGCTTGTTAGCTAAATGTTTAAGTCAGCTGGCTAGTGAGGTAGAGAGCTAATTAGCTAACTATTTGAGTCAGCTGTCAAGCTAATAGCTAGCTAGTTAATTAAGCTAATTAGGTCAGCTGTCTAGCCAGCTGGCTAGTTAGGCAGCGGGGTAGATAAGTCATTTGGCTGTCCATCGGGCTAGCTGGTTAATTCAGCTAGTTAAGAGACCTGACTAGCCAATTGGCAAGGTAGGTAGCTAGCTAGTTAAGTCAGCTAGAGAGCTACCTGGCTAGCTAGTGATGTCTTCGAGTTAAGTCAGCAGGCTAGCCAATTGGCTAGCTGGTTAAGTCAGATAGCTTAGTCAGCTGACTAGCCAGCTGTTTAGGTAGGTAGCTAGCTAGATAAGTGTGCTTGCAAGACAGCAGGCTAGCTGTTCAAATCAACTAGTTAAGTCAGCTGACTAGCTTGTTGACAAGGTAGGTAGCTAGCTAGTTAAGTGAGCTGCCAAGCCAGTTGCTAGCTTAAGTCAGCTAGGTAAGTCAGTTGTCTAGCCAGC
>NW_007150389.1:1766-2605 GCF_000164805.1 Carlito syrichta | reverse complement strand
CCAGCTAGCTAGACAGCTAGCTAGTTAAGTCAGCTAGCAAATCAGCTAGTTATTTCACTTGCTAGTTGGCTATAAACTCAGCTAGCTGGTCATCTAACAAGTGGGCTCACTCACTTTCCATCAGGTCAGCTTACTAGTTGGCTCCCTCACATGTCAACCAGTCAGCAAACTAGTCGGCTCACTCACCAGTCAATAGGTCAACTAAATTGTTGGCTCACTCACAGGCCAACAGGTTAGCCAGCTAGTCGGCTTGCTTGCCAGCTTACTTGTTAAGTCAGATCACCTTTCGGCTCATTCGCCACCTGACTAGTTAAGGCAGCTCGTGTATCCTATCACTTGCCAGCCCACTAGTTAAGTTGGCTCAGAGGTCGGCTCACTAACTGGCCTACTAGTTAAGTCCTTTGATGATTCGGCTCACTTGCCAGCTGACTATAGTCACTTGACGTGTCAGCTCACTCGCCGGCTGACTAGTTAAGACAGCTGACCTGTCGAGTCACTCTCTGGACAATTAGTAAAGTCAGCTCACCTCTCAGTTCACTTGCCAGCCGAATAGATAAGTCAGCTAACTGGTCAGTGGATTAGCAGGCCAACTAGTAAAGTCAGTTAAACAAATGGCCGACTAGTCGGCTAACTTCTCAGCCGACAATTTAGCTCAGGTAACAAGTCATCAACAAGTTAGACCAGCTAACTATTCGGCCTACTAATCGGACTATTAGTTACTTCAGCACATCAGCCACCCTGTTAGTTAACAGAGCTGACTTGTGGGCCAACTCATCAGTCAACAAGTAAAGTCACCTAGCTAACTCGTTAAACAACTAGGAAAGTCAGCTAGTTAACTC
>NW_007150389.1:0-992 GCF_000164805.1 Carlito syrichta | reverse complement strand
TGAGTCAGCTGTCAAGCTAATAGCTAGCTAGTTAATTAAGCTAAAAAGGTCAGCTGTCTAGCCAGCTGGCTAGTTAGGCAGCGGGGTAGATAAGTCATTTGGCTGTCCATCGGGCTAGCTGGTTAATTCAGCTAGTTAAGAGACCTGACTAGCCAACTGGCAAGGTAGGTAGCTAGCTAGTTAAGTCAGCTAGAGAGCTACCTGGCTAGCTAGTGATGTCTTCGAGTTAAGTCAGCAGGCTAGCCAATTGGCTAGCTGGTTAAGTCAGATAGCTTAGTCAGCTGACTAGCCAGCTGTTTAGGTAGGTAGCTAGCTAGATAAGTGTGCTTGCAAGACAGCAGGCTAGCTGTTCAAATCAACTAGTTAAGTCAGCTGACTAGCTTGCTGACAAGGTAGGTAGCTAGCTAGTTAAGTGAGCTGCCAAGCCAGTTGCTAGCTTAAGTCAGCTAGGTAAGTCAGTTGTCTAGCCAGCTTGCTAGATAGGTAGCCAACTAGTTAAGTCAGCTGGCTAGCCAGCTGACTGGCTGTTTAAGTCAGCTAGTTAAGTCAGCTGGAAACCAGCTGGTTAGCTAGTTAAGTCAGCTCTTTAAGTCAGTTGGCTATACAACTGGTTAGTTAGTTAAAAATTTAGTTAAGGCAGATGGCTATCCATCAGGCTAGCAAGTTATTTCAGCTAGTTAAGTCAGCTGGTTAGCTAGGAAGCAATCTATATGTCAGCTAGTTATGTCAGCTAGCTAGCTAGTTAAATTAGCTAGATATGCCAGCTGGCTAGCTAGATAGCTAGGTAGGTAGCTAGCTAGTTCAGTTAGGTAGCCAAACCAACTGGCTAGCTAGGTAGCTAACTGATTAAGTCAGCTAGTGAAGTCAGCTTGCTAGCCAGCTAATTCAGCGAGCCAAGTCAGCTGTCTAGCCAGTTGCCTCTGTGGGTAGCTAGCTAGTTAAGTCAGCTGTCTAGCCAGTTGCCTCTGTGGGTAGCTAGCTAGTTAAGTCAG
>NW_007150388.1:0-11205 GCF_000164805.1 Carlito syrichta | reverse complement strand
TCCTGTACCCGATATTGTCCTGCACCGAATTGGAGAGCCCTGCACTCAAGTAAGCCTGTCCCGCAACTGATGGGAGAGCCCTGCACCAAAGAAAGCTTGTCCTGCACCTGAATGGATAGCCCTGCATCTGAGACACCCTGTGCTGTACCTGACAAGAAAACCCTGCACCCGAGAGAGATTAGCCTGCTCCTGATGGAAGAGCCCTGCACTCAGGAAAGCCTGCACTGAACCTGATGGGAGAGCCCTGCACCAAAGAGCCTGTCCAGTACCTGATCTAGAGAGCCCCACACCTAAGAGAGCCTATCCCGTACTTGAAAAGAAAGCCCAGCACCCAAGGGAGCCTTTACTGCACCTGATGGGAGAGCCCTGCATTCAAGAATGCCTATACTGCACCTGATGGGAGAGCCCTGTACTGGAGAGAGCCTGTCCCACAACTGACATAAAGCGCCGGCAACGAGAGAGCCTGGCCTGCACCTGATGGGAGAGCCTGCACCCCAGAAAGCCTGTCCTGCACCTGATGGGAGAGCCCTGCACCTGAAAAAGCTTGTCCTGCACATGACAAGAAAGTCCAGCACCTGCAAAAGATTGTCCTGCACCTGATAAGAGGCCCTGCAGCCAAGTAAGCCTGTCCTGCAACTGATGGGAGAGGCCTGCACCCAAGAAAGCCTGTCCTGCAACTGACGGAGAGCCCTGAACCCCAAAAAGCCTGTTCTGCACCTGAAGGGAGAACCCTGCACCTGAGCCAGTCAGTCCTATACCTGACAGGAAAGCCCTGCACCCAAGAGAGATTAGCCTGCACCTGACGGAAGAGCCCTGCACGCACGAAAGCATGCCCTGAACCTGATGGGAGAGCCCCGCACCCAAGAGCCTGTCCTGCACCGAATGGCACAGCCCAGCACCCGAGAAAGCCTGTCCTGCAACCTGGCCTACAGAGCCCCGCAACCCAGAGAGCCTGTCTGGTACCTGAAAAGAAAGCCCTGCACCTGGGGCAGATTTTACTGCACTTGAAGGGAGAGCCGTGCACCAAGAAAAGCCTGTCCTGCAGCTGATGGGAGAGCCGTTCACTTGAGAGAGCCAGTCCCGCCCCTGACATAAAGACATGCACCTGAGAGAGATTGTCCTGCACCTGATGGGAGAGCCCTGCACCCAAGAAAGCCTGTCCTGCACCTGAAGGGTGAACCCCACACCTGAGCGAGCCTGTCCTGTACCAGACAAGAAAATCCTTCACCTGAGGGAGATTGTCCAGCATGTGATGGGAGAGTCCTGCACCCACAAAAGACTGTCCTACATGTGATGGGAGAGTCCTCCACCCATGAAAGGCTCTCCTGCACCTGATGGGAGAGCCCTGCACCTAAGAAAGCCTGTTCTGCACCTGAAGAGAGAGGCCCGTAACCGAGAGAGTCTGTCCCTCACCTGAAATGAAAGCCCTGCACCCGAGGGAGATTTTACTGCACCTGATGGGAGAGCCCTGCACCCAAAAAAGCCTATTCTGCTCTGATGGGCGAGCCCTGCACATGAGAGAGTCTGTCCTGTACCAGTCATGAAGCCCTGCACCTCAGAGAGATTGTCCTGCACCCGACTGGAGAGCGCTGCACCTAAGAAAGCCTGTCCTGACCCTGATGGGAGAGCCCTGTACCTGTAAAGCCCTGTCCCTTACCTGACAAGAGAGTCCTACAGCCACGAGAGATTGTCCTGCACCTGATGGGAGAGCCCTGCACCCACGTAAGCCTGTCCTGCAACTGATAGGAGAGGCCTGCACCCAAAAGCCAGTCCTGCACCTGATGGCAGAGCCCCGAAACTAAGAAAGCCTGTTCTGTACCTGATGAGAGAGCCCTGCACCTGAGACATCCTGTACTGTACCTGACAAGAAAAGCTATGCACCCGAGAGAGATTGTCCTGCACCTGAGGGGAGAGCCCTGTACCCTGAAAAGCCTTCCCTGACACCTGATGGGAGAGCCCCATACCCAAGAGCCTGTCCTGCACCTGATGAGAGCCCTGAATCCAAGAAAGCCTGTCTGGTACCTGAAGGGAGAGCCCTGCATCTGAGAGAGCCTGGTCTGTAAGTGACAAGAAAGTCCTGCACCCACGAGAGATTGTCCTGCACCTGTTGATAGAGAGAGAGAGAGTCAAGGACCCATGCAAGCCTGTCTTGCACCTGAAGGGAGAGCCCTGAATTCAAGGAGGCCTGTCTTATACCAGATGGGACAGCCCTGCACCCAAGAAAGCCTGTCCTACACCTGATGGGAGAGCACTACACCCGCGACAGTCTGTCCTGCACCTGACAAGCAAGCCCGGCACCTGAGAGAGATTGTGCTGCGCCTGATGGGAGAGTCCTGCTCTTATGAAAGCCTGGCCTGCACCTGATGGGAGAGCCCTACACCTGAGACAGCCCATCCTGCACATGACAAGAAAGTCCTGCACCCTAGAGAGATTAGCCTGCACCTGATGAAAGAGCCCTGCACCTATGAAAGCCTGGCCTGCACCTGATGGGAGAACCCTATACCCGTGACAGTCCGTCCTGCACATGACAAGAAAGTCCTGCACCCAAGAGAGATTAGCTTGCACCTGATGAAAGAGCCCTGCACACAAGAAAGCATGTCCTGTACCTGATGGGAGAGCCCTGGACTTCAGAGAGCCAGTCCCGTCCCTGCACCCGAGAGAGATTGTCCTGCACCTGATGGGAGAGCCCTGCACCCAAGAAAGCCTGTCCTGCACCTGAAGGGTGAACCCTGCAACTGAGTGAGCCTGTCCTGTACCAGACAAGAAAATCCTGCACCCAAGGGAGGTTGTCCAGCACATGATGGGAGAGCCCTGCACCCACGAAATCCTGTCCTGCACCTGAAGGGAGAGCCTTACACCTGAGACAGTCTGTTGTGTATCTGACTGGAGAACCTTGCACCCAATGGACATTTTCCTGCACCTGATGGGAGAGCCCAGCACCCAAGAAAGCCTGCCCTGCACCAATGGGAGAGCCCTGCACCCAAGAAACTGTCCTGCGCCTGATGGGAGAGCCCTACACCCAAGAAAGCCTGTCCTGCACCTGATGGGAGAGCCCAGCACCTGAGACAGCCTGTCCCATATCAGAGAAGAATGTCTTGCACCTAAGGGAGATTTTCCAGCTGCTGATTGGAGAGCCTTGCACCCACGAAAGCCTGTCCTACCCATAATGGGAGAGCCCTCCACCCACGAAAGCCTTCCCTGCACCTGATGGGAGAGCCCTGCACCTGAGACAGCCTGTTCCGTAGCAGACAAGAAAGTCCTACACCCGAGGGAGATTGTCCAGTACCTGATGGGAGAGCCCTCGCCCACTATAGCCTGTTTTACACCAGATAGGAGAGCCCTGAACCCTGGAAAGCCTGTTCTGTACCTGATGGGAGAGACCTGCACCTGAGACAGTCTGTCCTGGACCTCACAAGAAAGCCCTGCACCCGAGGGAGAGTGTCCTGCACCTGATGGGAGAGCTCTGCCCCTGAGAGAGCCTGTCCCGTACCATACAAGAAATCCCTGCACCTGAGAGACATTATCCTGCACCTGATGGGAGCCCATGAACCAAAGAAAGCCTGCCCTGAACCAAATAGGTGAGCCCTGCACCTGGAAGAGTCCATCTCGTACCTGACAAGAATTCCTGCATGCGAAAGAGATTGTCCTGCCCTTGATGGGTGAGCCCTGCACCCAAGAGAGCCTGACCTGCACCTGATCGGAGAGCCCTGCACTTAAGAGAGCCTGGTCCATACCAGACAAGAAAGTCCTGCACCCATGAGAGATTTTCCTGCACCTGATGAGAGAGTCCTGCACCCAAGTGAGCCTGTCCTGCCTCTGATGGGAGAGCCCTTTGCATAAGAAGGCCTGTTCTGCACCAGATAGGGCAGACTTGCACCCAAGAGAGCCTGTCCTGAAACTTATGGGAGAGCTCTGAACCCAAGAAAGCCTGACCTGTACCTGATTGGAGAGCCCTGCACCTGAGAAAGTCTGTCCTGTATCTGGATAGAGAGCCCCGCAAGCAAGGGAACCTGTCCAGTACCTGAAAAGAAAGCCCTGTACCTGAGGGAGATTTTACTGCACCTGATGGGAGAGTCCTGCACCCAAGAAAGCCTGTCCTGCAACTGATGGGAGAGCCCTGCACTTGAGAGAGCCTGTCCTGTACCTGACATAAAGACATGCACCCAAAAGAGATTGTCCTGCACCTGATGGGAGAGCCCTGCACTCAAGAAAGCCTGTCCTGCACCTGACGGGAGAGGCCTACACCTGAAAAAGACTGTCCCGTGCATGACAAGAAAGTCCTGCACCCATGAAAGATGGTCCTGCATGTGATGGGAGAACCCTGCACCCAAGTAAGTCTGTCATGCAACTTATGGGAGAGCCCTCCACCCAAGAAAGTCTGTCCTGTACATGATGGGAGAGCCCTGAAGCAAGAAAACCTGTTCTGCACCTGAAGGGAGATCCCTGTACCTGAGACAATCTGTCCTGTATCTGACAAGAAAGCCCTGCACCTGAGAGATATAGTCCTCCCCCGATGGGAGAGCCCTACAACCAACAAAGCCTGCCCTGCACCGATGGGTGAGCCCTGAACCCAAGAGCCTGTTCTGCACTTGATGGGAGAGCCCTGAATCCAAGAAAGTGTGTCCTGCACCTGATGAGAGAGCCCTGCACCATAGAGAGCCTGTCCTGTACCTGACATAAAACCCTGCACCCAAGAGAGATTGTCTAGCACTTGATGGGAGAGCCCGCACCCAAGTAAGCCAATCTTGCAACAGATAAGGAGAGCTCTGCACCCAAGAAAGCCTTTCCTGCACCTGATGGGAGAGCCCTGCACCTGTGAGTCTGTCCTGTGCCTGAGAAGAAAGTCGTGCACCTGAGAGAGATTGTCCTGCACCTGATGACAGCCTGTCCCATACCTGACAAGAAAGAAACTGTCCTGCACCTGAGACAGCCTGGCCCAGACCTGACAAGAAAGCCGAGCACCTGAGAGAGACTGTCCTGCACCTCATGAGAGAGCCCACTTCCCTAGAATGCCTGTCCTGCACCTGATGGGAGAGCCCTGCACCCAAACAAGCCTGTCCTGCACCTGATGGGGAAATCCCTATCATGGGGAGAGCCTGTCCTGTACCTGACAAGAAAGCCATGCACCCAAGAGAGTTTGTCCTGCATCTTAGGGGAAAGCCTTCCACCCATGAAATCCTGTCCCACAATTGATGGGAGAGTCCTGCACCTGAGAAAGCCTGTCCTTTACCTAACAAGAAAGTCCTGCACCCAATAGAGATTGTCGTGCACCTGATGGAATAGCCCTGCACCCAAGAAAGCCTGTCCTGCACCTGATGGGAGAGCCCTGCACCTGAGAGAGCCAGTCCCATACCTGAAAACAAAGCCCTGCACCCAAGAACACCTGTCAGATACCTGATAGGAGAGACCTGCACATGAGAGAGCTTTTCCTGTACCTGACAAGAAAGCCCTGCTTGCAAGAGAGATTGTCCTGCACCTGTTAAGAGAGGCCTGCACCAAGGAAAACCTGTCCTACATCTAATGGGAGATCCCTGCACCTGGGAGAGCCTGTCCTGTACCTGACAAGAAAGTCATGAAGCAGAGAGACATTGGCCTGCACCTGATGGAGAACCTTGCACCCAAGAAAACCTGTCCAGCACCTCATGGGAGAGCACTGTACCTGAGAGAGTTCGTCCCGTACCTGACAATAAAGCCCTGCACCCGAGAGAAATTTTCCTGCACCTGATCGGAGAGCCCTGCACACAAGTAAGCCCGTTTTAGACCTGATGGGAGAGCCCTGCACCCAAGAAAGCATGTCCTGCAGCTAATGGGAGAGCCCTGCACCCGACAGAGCCTGTTTCATACCTGACATAAAGCCCTGCACCCAAAAGATATTGTTCTGCACCTGATCGGAGAGCCCTGCACCCAAGAAAGCCTATCCTGCACCTGATGGGAGAGCCCTTCACCTAAGAAAGCCTGTTCTGTACCTATCAAGAAGGTCCTGCACATGTGAGAGAGTGTCCTGCACCTGATGGTAGAGCCCTGCACCCAAGAAAGCCTGTCCTGCACCTGATGGGAGAGCCCTGCACCTGACACAGCCTGTCCTGTACCTGACAAGAAAGTCCTCCACCCGAGTGGATTGTCTTTCACCTGATGGGAGAACCCTGCTCCCAAGAATGCCTGCCCTGCACCTAATGGGAGAGCCCTGCACCTAAGAGCCTGTCCTTCACCTGGTGGGAGAGCCCTGCACCCAACAAAGCCTGTCCTGCACCTGATCCGAGAGCCCTGCACCTGAGAGAGCCTGTCCCGTACCTGACAAGAAAGTTCTGCACCCAAGAGAGATTTTCCTGTACCTGATGGGAGAGCTCTGCACCCAAGAAAGCCTGTCCAGTCCCTGATGGGAGAGACCTGCATGTGAGAGAGCCTGTCCTGTACCTGCCAAGAAAGCTCTGCATCTGAGATTGTACTGAACCTGTTGGGAGACCCCTGCACCGAACAAAGTCTGTCCTGTACTTGATGGGAGAGCCCTCACCTGCAAGAGCCTGTCCCGTACCTGACGAGAAAACCATGCATTTGCGAGAGATTGTCCTGCACTTGATGGGAGAGCCCTGCATCCAAGAAAGCCTGCCCTTCACCTGATGGGAGAGCCCTGTAACTGAGAGAGCCTGTCCCTTACTTGACAAGAAAGCCTTGCACCTGAGAGAGATTGTCCTGCACCTGATGGGAGAGCCCTGCAGCCAAGAAAGCCTGTACTGCACTTGATGGGAGAACCCTGCACCAAAGAAAGCCTGTCCTGCACCGGATGGGAGCGCCCTGTGCCTGAGACAGCCTGTCCCATACCTGACAAGAAAGTCCTGCACCCGATGAAGATTGTCCTGCACCTGATGGGAGAGTCCTGCATCTAACAAGCCTGTCCTGCACCTGATGGGAGAGCCCTGCTCCCATGAAATCATGTCTTGCACTGGACAGAGGGTCCTGTACCTGAGAGAACGTGTTTTGCAGTTGACGGAGAGCCCTGCACCTGAGAGGGAGTTATGCACTATCCAAGAGGGAGTCCTGTACTAGATGGAGAGCCCTGAAGATGAGAGGGAGTCCTATACCAGACAGAGGGCCTGAACCCAAGAAGGAGTCCTGCAGTGGACGGATAGCCCTGAACCTGGGAGAGAGTCCTGTACCGGAGGGAGAGCCCTGAACCCGAGGGACAACTCTGTACCAGAGGGCAAGTTCTCATACCTGCAGTAGTAAGTTTTGTGACACCAAGGATTGGCTTACCTCTCTCTAGATCCAGGTGCCAATATCCATCCAAAGGTGTGTCAAAGTGGCAGTAATAAAGGTGGACTTGACTCGTCACAAGAACAGGCTTGAGAGGTCCTGGGAGTCATCCACTATCTCTGGGCAGCTGGGCTTGGCTCTGCCCCTGTCAGTGGATATTTTGGTCATTACCATATGTTTGTCATTAAAAACTATGCTATATGAGCACCCTTAAGCAAAGCTTTGCATATGTCATATATCTTTCAGAGAAATTTTTAGAAATAGGGCTGAACATATTTCCATTCCAAATTTGTTATATCACTTTACAACTCAGTTAATAATAAAACAAATACTGACAGCAGTTTTATTTCCTGAGGCTTCATAGGTGCCAGGCCCTGTATCAGGCACTTTCATGCACTGTCTTGTTGAGCCTGTCATCAACTCAGCATGGTAAGTTCGAGAATGACCTCCCTTTTAGGGATGAGGGATAGAGCCACAAGGCATGCAACCTACTTGCTCAAAGTGACCAAGGCAATGCCAGACACAAGCCTTCTGACCCAGAGTCTGCCCCATTCTTTTTTTTTTTTTTTTTTGAGTTGGAGTCTCACTCCGTCACCCAGGATGGAGAGCAGTGGCATGCTCACAGCCACCCCAGCATCGACCTGCTAGGCTCCAGTGATCCTTCTGCCTCAACCTTCCAAGTAGAAGGAACTACAGGTGTGCACTACCATGCCTGGCTATCCTCTTTTTTTTATTGCAGAGATGAGGAGGTCTCGCCAAGTTGCCCAGGCTGGTCTTGAACCCATGGGCTCAGGCAATCCACACTCCTCAGCCTCCCAAAGTGCTGGGATTGCAGGCTGAGCCACCGAGCACAGCCTGCCTGCCCCATTCTTTCAGAGAGAATCCACCTCCATTCAGGAGACAGCTTGTGGAACGCCTAGTAACACTGGCGGACTTACCCAGGACAGGAGGCCAACTGGAAGTTCATTGTTGGAGAGGTCACCCTCTTACATTTTCATTAACAAATCTTTGAGTTTAATGTTGATATAAAGATCCAAGTTCAAGGCCACAGAAAGACTTCACTTCAACTGTGCCCATGCATCATTTAATCAGCACAGTGGTTCTATTTAACCTCTGACAAGCAGATGGTTGAAGTGACTTTTTCCCCAGTTAAAGTAACTGGCCATCCTGGTGTTCTGTCACATGAGGCCACGTGAAGCATGAAATGGGATGGTGGGCCAACCCATTTCCAGGCCAGGTGTGAACACACCAGGAGAACGGGTGACCCAGCGGGCCACAGCACTTCCAGATATGATTGTCATGGACTCCTTTGGATGAAACTCCTCTGTCCATGGAAGGGGAAAGGGCAAGAAGGAGGTAGAGGAAAGGCTGTCCCTGCAAGTGGGCGTCTACTCACGGTGGCCAGATGGGCTTGTCACACCCAGGGCACCCGTCTCCTTAGAGCACACCACCATGTCTCTTCTCACTTCAAAGATCATGGAACCCGTTTAAGGCAGCGGCAGCCCCATGGGAGTGCTGTGATCTGGATGTCACATACACTTTTGATGAGGAATGGGGTCCTTCCTTACTGAACCCCCAGCCTGGTCTCAAAAACATGCATGCATGCATGCAGCACATCACCAAGTTGCTGGGGGCATACTGGTGGTGCAAAAGCATCACTCAAATTGTGGGAGGTTCCTTGCAGGGAAATATTGTGTGGTTGAAAGAATACGTTGGAGCCATTGGAAGTGGGGGTGGGGCGAGATCCCTGGGTGAAGGAAGCAATGGGGTGGCTGACTGGTTCACACAGGGGTCAGGGCTGCTTCTACATGTGGTATGTAGGCAGGTACAGGTCCCAGCTCCCTGCCCACTCCAACCTCCTCCTCTCCAAATATGCATCAACCCTGTGTTGAAAAAATAGCCATCTGAGGGGTGGCTGGGTGATTCCTCTTCCTGATGGGCCCACACTTCCCTCCTGTGTTGTGCACATGGGCACACAGATGCTCACACACACAGGCTCACACAGTCACAAGATCATGCGCCCTGGAGGCCACCTGCCCACCAGACTTCTTAGGGTAGTGATGCTCAGAGCCAGTACTAGAACCATATTGTGCCTGCCCCTTCCACTCCCAAGATCCAGGGCAAGTTTGTGCCAATGTCCAGTCCCAGAAGATGCACACTGCTCCCTCCCTGGAGATGAAACCAGGGTTGGGGGGTTGGGGGCTCAGCTGCATCACTGGCCACTCCCCAGCCATCTAGTCTACATCGGGGACTCTGGGATGAGGCTGGAATACCAGGTGGCCCCAGGGTCTGCCAGGTACAACCTCTGAGGTCCTGGCACCCTGTGGCCTCCAGCCTGAGGCTTCCAGAAATGAGGCATTTCACTGTGCACCCCAGCTGCACTAGGTCTCTACATGGAAGAGGGCTACATGCTATTTAATTATTTACTTTAAAAAATTATTTTTGTTTCTTCTGTTTACAACCTCACAGCTAAGAGCATAGTTGCTCATTTTACATTTAAACAGGCCCACAAGAACCCCCAGAGCAAGCAGGACCGCTGGGAGGTTGGGATGCCACACTTCAGTCTGTGGCAGGAAGGCAGTGAGAGGACCATGGGCCACCTGCCTGCCTCCATGTTCATGACTGGAGTGCCTTCCAACACGTATTCACCATAGAAAGTTTCCCAAGCACCCCCAGGTGTTGTCAGCTCTGAGTCTCTTGGGTTTTCCCATAATGAACCCTCCTGGAGCAGTGGGCAGCTGGGGGCAGTGCACAAGGCTTCCGGGCTCTGACCTCCATGACCCGCACACACAACCTTCTCGGAGGACAGGGTCAAACACAAGGACTTTGAAGCACAGGAAAGCAAATGTGTTCATCACCAAAGACCCATACCTGCACCTGGTCTGCCAGGTAGAACACAGTTCGATGGAATCTTGCTTAATTTGGAACTGAGTCAAAACCTGCCATGGGCATGAAGGAGACACCCTTCCCCCACCACCCCAGGTTCCCAGTTGGTGCATAAACACACTTAATGCCTGCCTGTCCAAGTGGCTAATGCACACCATCCTGGCAGACCATGTGAATGCCTTGTTTTTAAGCCAGTCCAAGCATCACCACCTAAGGTTTAAGTTTTGAAATCATCACACATCCTCTACACCATTTCAGCAAGAAACTAATTTTGCAGTTCAGCTCTCTCTCTCTCTCTCTCTCTCTCTCTCTCACACACACACACATGCACGTACGCACACATGTGCCCTTAAAGAGAGCTTGGCCACACTGGACAGGCCATGTGAGGTGGTTGCTTCTCACGAGAGGCGTCCGTGGCCTTCATGCTCCCATTCATCTCTAACAGACCAAAGTGGTTACATTCACAGAGGTTGACACATATATGCCCAGTGACCTGCCCAGCAAGAGACCTGCAGACAGGGAGCACTTGGTGGACCAAGCCCACTCCTCTCTTATCAAAAGAATGAGGAAGAAAATGGCCAAGCATGGCAAGGAAGAAGACAGGGCAAGAGAAAAGGAAGCAGGACAAGGGAGGAAGGGGTGGTACATGGAGCTCATGTGGCACAGAATCCACCTGCCACCCCATGACCGCAGCCCCTGCTCCTCCTCACCCCCCCACCAAGAAAACTCCTCAGAGAGGCTGCAGCTCAGTCCCACACCTCATGGGAGTTCAGGTTCCCACAGCGTGGTGACTAGGATGGAAGGAAGTGCTCAGCCCGTGCCTGGCGTCCTAAGAAGAAGGAGGCATGCTGGTCATGGACAGTGGGCTAGAAGAGCAGCTGGGCCCCACACCCCAGGGAGCCTGCCGGAAGGAACAGGACACACACAGGGCCCCCCGCCGACCTCTCCAGGGCTGAGGCCCACCCAAGACTGCATGGGCAGCCTCCTAGCTCTCCATGGCAGGGAAGTGGGGGTGAAGAGCTGACATGTCATCTGGGGATCACCCGCACAGGGCAGACTATGAACTAC
>NW_007150387.1:14942-17008 GCF_000164805.1 Carlito syrichta | reverse complement strand
TCAAAATCCAGAAGGTTAGAGAGCATCCTGGGAAGATGATGGAG
This sequence comes from Carlito syrichta, assembly GCF_000164805.1. Taxonomy (NCBI): domain Eukaryota; kingdom Metazoa; phylum Chordata; class Mammalia; order Primates; family Tarsiidae; genus Carlito; species Carlito syrichta. The sequence continues at coordinate 16,964 of NW_007150387.1, read as the reverse complement.
TGAGTAGGAAGTACCAGGAATCTAGACAACAATTGCATTGGCACAATCTGATATAAATATTTTAGAACTCTGGATTCTATTGAAGCCTTAAAACTTCCAGGGGACGTTTAGATGGTAAATTACAGTTATTTTTGACCCATTTCAGCTCTTAGCACAGTAGCTGCTACCTACCCCCAGTCCTGATTCAGTCTGCTATGCATGTGCTCCTGAAGCAAACTACACACAGCTTTCGCAAGCCACGGTGGGCCAAAAGGACTCTGTCCTCCAAATAGTGGGGATCTCTCCTCTGATGGTTAATCACAGCTTTTGATCACAGAGGTATAAAGAGAATGGCAATCATTGTTGCACTTCCCACAACTGTAGCAAGTCCTCCCTCCCCCAGCTGAAGCACTTCCAGGAAATTTAAAGGATTGGTACCTTCACTTCCCCCTCATTTTAAAAATATTTGTCCTCTCTTGGGAGCCAGACATTAAGTGCAAGGATATTCAAGAATAACCGCATATGCTAGTAAAATTAGAGAGTGACCACACACACCCAGGGAATGGTGAAGACTCAGAAAAGCCCTGTGAAGACCATAAGTTTATACCTCAGAATGATACTTGGTATAGTGACTGCTGAAAACATCCTAAATTTGATGAAAAGCATGAATAAAACATTCTAGTAGTCTAACAAATTTGAAGGAAGATGAACTCAAAGGAAAATACACGAAAACACATTATAATCAAATTTTCAAAACTCAAAGACAAAGATTCCTGAAAGCAGCAAGAGAAATGTAACTGGTTGCATACAAGATATCTTCAGTAAATTCTTCACAGATTTATCATGAGAAACCTCATGAGCCACAAGACAGGAAATAAAATGCTGTTCATGGAAAGGAAAAGAATCAATAAATGGATATCCCATAATGTCAAAAGTCACACAAATGTCAAAATAAATCAGTTCCTCTGAATATTGAACTCAGGCTACAGTGTTTAAAGCATGGAACTTTAGCTACTAGACTAAAAGGTAGAACAGCCTTTATTGTAAGTCCTGGAGGTGATCCAATACAAGTAATTTAAGCTTACAAAAGATTTTAACTTTGTTTTAGGTCAAATATTTGCTATTTATTTTTGTCAAGAGAATTTTTAAGACTAGCCATGATACTACTATATGTATTTCTTTAATTTGATCTTCCATTCAATTGTGTAGAATAAGAGCTCTCTAAAGGTTTTTGTTTGGTTGGTTGGTTTTTGGTGTGGTGGGTTTTTTTGTTTTTTGTTTTTGATTGTTCTTTTTTTAGTTGGAGTCTCATTCCATCACCCAGGCTGGAGTGCAGTGGCATGATCACTTCCATCCCAGCATAGATCTGCTGGGCTTTGATGATTCATCTGCCTCAGCCTTCCAAGTACTCAGAACAACAGATGCACCCTACCACACATGGCAAATCTTTTACTTATCGTAGAGATGAGGTCCCGCCAAGTTGCCCAGGCTGGTCTGAACCCTGCAGGCTCAGGCAATCCACTCACCTTGGCCTCCCAAAGTGCTGGGATCACACGCTGAGCCACCGAGCCTAGGTCTTTTGTTTTTTGTTTTTTTTTTAATTTGAGAGTCTAATTTAAAGGATCTATCTTCTGGCCATTGACAATTAGAATTTCCATGGTAAGCTTATTCCAATAGCCAGTCAATTCAATAGCCTCTTCATGGAGAACCCAGAAGGTAATTTTCCAGGTTTAGTTCCTGAAGAGAGTTTAGAAGAAGCAATCCCAAATATCTTTCTCCAAGAAAAAATTCACTCCCAGGAACAGACCACAGATAATTAAGAATGGTGTTTTCTCTGGTAACCCACAAATCTGTGGGGTCTGCCCATCAGAGATCCATTAATCTGTGGCTCTAGGTAGGTCATCCTGGGATTGAACCTTCCCAGGACTAACCACACAGCAAAGGCTGAGATAACAAATGCCCTAAAAACTCCCTTGAGAGCTTGACATGACCAAAGCAAAAAATGTGTCAGATTCCCAGCCATTTTCAGACTGGCTACCTGAC
>NW_007150387.1:12607-14922 GCF_000164805.1 Carlito syrichta | reverse complement strand
CCTGACATGACCTGAAAGTCACTCCCCCACCCACATGGATAGTGGAAGCCAGAGAGAGTGCTCCCACTTGGTCACAAGTCAGTCTCTCAGGGATATAAAGCAAGATGAGAATGTACCTCAGCTGGAGACATAAAACAAGATGGAAGAAACCTCATCTTTATGACAGAACAACACAGAAAACAAAGAAAAAGGAACAGATAGCATCTGGAAAGGGAGGGATAAAACAATATGAATATTCATACCACAAAACACCAAAAAGTACACCAGAGTTGCTACACCCAAGACTAGTCACATAGATCCTTTCTCCTGTTAATCAAGACGTTGGAGACGAAAAAGAAACTAACAGTGATTTTTTACTGTCTACTTACAGATTTCACACAGCAAGAAAGGCCAAGACCCTGGCTGATAAGACATTCCTGCTCTCCCCTGTGTTCTCTTCAATGTAGCTTCCAGAAGAATTGGAGTTTTGGTCCCCTGCTTACAGTGCTAAACGCGTATGAACTAAGGGGAAAACTTTCCCTTCACTCTCTGAAGTTTTACTGAAAAATAAACTCACAAAAGGCCGATTGGAGAAGAGGCATACAAATTAATGAACATGTCTACAGAGAGAACTACAGAGTGGTTACCATCCCCCAATGGAGTACAGAAATGTATGAGCCATCTTGAAGTTACAAAAAGAATGGGGACTCAGGTCATGGCCCAAAACAGGTTATGATGGTAAATCAGGTTATAGTGGCAAGACAGGTTATGGGAGGGAGGGAACAGGAGGCTTGGGTAGTAGAGGTGGTCATATAAAATAGACAACATCTCACAGTACCAGCCCTCAAAGAGAATAGATGACAAATGCTTCTTTTGGACTTTTAAATGTGTCAGACTCAGTTCAACTTTTCTAGAAGGGAAGGTCAGATTAATGCAATTTCTGGCCAGAGACATTGACTCACTCCTATAATCCCAGGACTTAGGCAAAGTAAGGCAGGAGGATTGCTTGAAGTATAGAGTTGGAGACCAGCCTGGGTAGCTAAGTCCATAAAAAATGAAAAAAACTAGCTGGATGTGATGGTGTGCTTATAGTCATAGCTACTCAGGCAGGAGGTTAAAGCGGGAGGATTCCTAGAGCGCAGGAGTTGGACACTGCCATGCACATCACGCCACTGCACTCCAGCCTGGGTGACAGTCCAAGACTTCTTCCCTAGAAAAAAATACAAAATAAAAATAATTTTTAAAAATATTGTAGCTTCTGTACAGATGCAAATTTCCCCTGCAAAAACCAGCTTTTTTTTTCTTTTATTTCTCTAAAGCCAACTTTTCAGGACTACTTCTGTCTGCTGGCTCTCTGGCAGCCATCTTCAAATGTGCCAAAGAAATGTATTTGGGGTAGAGTATTTTGATTTCCTTCACCTGTCTTCAGCTTTCCCATGCTGACGGCCTCCAATCCAAGCATACGTGAAGCTTTCCTTTTTAAAAAAGTCTTCCCACTCCTTTGCTTGCCTTCAAGTCTCTGCCAAATGAAAATGACAATGGCTGTGAAAGAAATGACAAAAGCCTGAACACCATTTGTGGAAGAATGTACAATACTGTGTTTGATTTTTGAAACTCCAAGATTCATGCAATTGGATTGGACAACTGTCTTTATATCACCACTAATAGTAAAACCACAGAATGGCAGTATTCCCTCATCTGAGCAGTCTCAAGTATCATAAATACAGTGTCTCTCTGATATTGAATAGCTTCAAATTTTAGTTGAAATCCCAAAGATAACCAAATTTGAAAGAAACCGGTTTCCTTTGTAATGCTAAGCATCTATTCTGTGCATTGAAAGCTATTATTTCAAGAAGGTGCGCAGGGTTCAGCTGGTCTAGCCAAAAGGGTCCTCAGCAGGACACAGGGTAAAACATTGCTTACTTTGGCAGCATCGGCCGGGGAGGGAGGTGGGCACCGCACACCGCACCAAGGATGGGGAGGAGGAAAGGAGTTGGAGGCAGTCGTCACTTCCCCCGCCTGCCACCGGGGCGCTGGAGCGGGCATGGGCTGGAGGAAAGAATGCTGTCTCTGATGTCACCCATAGGGTGTCTCCTATGTAGATGAGGCGGTGCAGGGGCTGTTGCTTGGCACCTGCTCCTGAGACACGATGTGTTTCCCGAGCTGCGTGAGTGAGCGCAGGACCAGGCTTAGAGCTGAGTGACCTCGGTGTACGCAACCGGGGAGTGCTCGGAGCGGAGTGACCGTGTGTGAACAGCGTGAGGCTTGTGAGGCTGTGTTGGGGTGACAGAATGGCAGTGGTCACTCAAAGTTGTCTTTCCAGGGCAAGGTTTACT
>NW_007150387.1:0-12585 GCF_000164805.1 Carlito syrichta | reverse complement strand
CAAAGGGGTGTGCATTCATCTCAGGGTGCCAGGTAAACGCTTTCTGAATTGCCAGTGACTGCTTGCTTGGAGAGTGGACTTGCTCTGCTGTTGCCAGTGCAACCCGTGGGATGCCCTCAACCCCACCAGACATTGCCTGTAGAAGACTCACAGCTTAACAGCTAATCCATTTGGAGGAAAATGAGCTGTTGACTTCTCCCCAAGACTGGAGATTGCTCAAGCAGAAAATAGATGAATCAAGGCTAGAGTCATGCCTGGAATCTCACCACTTAAGGAGGCTGAGGTGGGAAGGAAAAGCTTTAGCCCAGGTTCCAGACCAACCTGGGGAAACATAGCTTAGACCTCATCTCTACAAGACAATAAAAATAAGTCAGGTGTGATGGCACTCAACTGTGGTTGCAGCTACTTGAAAGGCTAAGGCAGAAGGATCAACTGAGCCCAGCAGGTCAAGGTTGCAGGGTCTGTGAACCTGTCACTGCACTCCAGCCTGGGCAACAGAGTAAGACTCCAACTCAAAAAAAAAAAAAAGAAGAAAGAAAGAAAGAAATATAAAGATAACAGTGTAGACTGCCACTTTAGGCTTCTGTAACATTTGAATGAATTCTGTACTTGTGAATGAAATATCTATTTACAAAGTAAGTTAGTATTAAAGAGCAACAAATTTAAAATGGAGTTTATGAAAAATATGCCCACAAAAAGGACTTCTCTTAGCAACTTTCTTTATAATAGTCCCCAGACTGGAAACAATTCAAATGTCCTTCAAAAATTGACTGGGCCCATTGTGATTTACTACTCACTCAATGGAATACTTCTCTGCAACACAGAGGAACAAATTATGAAAACACAACAACAGCTTCGATGAATCTCAAAATCATCATACTGAGTGATGAAAAGAGGACATCCTGTATGAGGCCATCGAGCTGAATTTCAAGAACAGGCAAAACTAACTTGCAGTGACAGAAGCAAGAGCACTGATTTCCTGGGACAGGGAGTTGTTGGGAGATTCATTGCAAATGACACAAGAGAACATTTTGAAGTAATAGAAATGTTATCAAACTTGAAATGGATTCCCTGTACCATTTTCAAATCCCACCTTAATAAATGTGATTATAAAATGTTATAAAAGATCAGGCACAGTGGTTCATGCCTGTAATCACAGCAATTTGGGAGGCCAGGCAGGAGGATCACTTGAGCCCAGGAGTTCAAGATCAGCCTGGGCAACACAGTGAGATCTTGTCTCTACAAAGAAACAAACACAAAAAGTAGTTAAAAAGTCATTCCAAATCTTCATGTCATTCAATTAATTGCATGTGTTTTTAGCCTTAGAGGGTTCCTTTAGGAAAGTATCTCTCTAACTATGACTGGAAGCTCAGTAATTCCTTCATATCTATTTCTGTATCATTTTCTTCAGTTATATTCATTTACTACTAAATTGAATGCTTTAAAAATGAAAAGAGATTCTATAAAAGGTTAATCTGTTAAAGAATATTTATATATGCATGCTTCCTTATAATTTTTTATTTTGGGACGGTTCTCAGTCTGACTGAAATATATCTCCTTTTCTCTAGATATACCAGAACAAAAAAATGTCATCAGTGTTCCCCTAATGTTAACAAAAGTTAGTTTTGAATTTAAGTTGATTACAAGTTTTACATATTTGTAATTTTCTGCATTGTTTGAATGGTGTGTAATATGCATTTATGATTTTGAAAAAACCATGAGAATAACTTAATAAATACATTGGAAGAAAACCATTTACAGATATTAACATGCGTAAATTCCAGGTTGTGGGAATGATGTGGACATATCATTCATATTTTATTTTATTTTATTTTTTGAGTTGGAGTCTCATTCTGTCAGGCAAGCTGGAGTGCAGTGGCATGCTCATGACCACTGCAGCCTCAACCTGCTGGACACAAGTGATACTTCTGCATCGGTCTTCCAAGTACCTAGAACCACAAGCATGTGCCACCACGCTTGGCTAATTTTTTTATTTACAATACAGATGAGGTCTCACCACGTTGCTCAGGCTGGTCTCAAACCTCTGAACTCAGGCAATCTTGCCTCCACCCCCCAAACTGCTGGGATTCCCAGGGTGAGCCACTGTGCCCAGCATATTTTTAACTTTAAAAATTGAATGACCTGAAAGTGGAAGAAAAAGGTAGATATAGAAGAGGTGTGGGGCAGGTGAGAGGAAGACATAAAGGGAGAACACACCCAGTTCTGACAGGAATTGTGTTTAATTGAAGATGTTTGGGGGCAGTTGTTGGGATAAGAAGAAAGTTGGGGAGGCAGGAGGACCCTGATGATATTCAGGGCAGTTTTATGCCTGTCATCTCACTTCTCCATTGATGCTTCTTCAAAAGAAAGACACAGGCTTACATTTCCTTTCAAGCATTTTTACATTTGTGTTTCTCTGTTATTAGGAGCAGTATAAACTCAGCAGTTCTGAGAATGCCTTCTAGATCCTGGCTGACTTAGGTGCAAATTCCTGCTTTCAAATCCTACTTCACTGACTGAGTGATCCTGAACAAGTTACTCACCATCTCTCTGTCTCAGTTTCCTCCTACATAAAATGTGGATGATGTTATGACATAGGCCGGTTGTAAGAATGAAATGAGCAAACACACGTTAAACTTATGGACTATGCCTGACACAGGGTAACTTGTATGTTCTCATTGAGCGTTAACTCTTGTATTTTGGGAATAAAACTGCACAAAGTCCAGATGGAATGAAAACACCGGTTTTATTTATGTTACACCAGTGACACTTTTCAGTAGCTGTGGATCCTCCAGGGAGAGTGCAGCAGTCCTGTGAGCAGCAGTAATCCCAGAAAAATGCCTCAATCTGCAGGACTTTTGACCCTCAAGGGACATTAGGAAATGAGGTATAGAATTTTTTTTTTTTTTTTGAGTTGTTGTCTCTCTCTGTCACCCAGGCTGGAGTGCAGTGGCACACTCACGGCTACTACAGCCTAAACCTTCTAGGCTCAGAAGATCCTTTCACCTCAGCCTTCCAAGTAACTGGACCTAAAGGAGCAGGCTACCACATCTGGCTAATTTTCTGAAATTTTGTAGAGACTAGGTCTCACCAATTTGCCCAAGCTGGTCTCGAACTACTGGGCTCAGGCAATCCTCTCACCTCTACCTCTGAAGGTTCTGGGACTACAGGCTTGAGCCACCCACTATGCCCAGCCTTTAGAATTATTTCTAACTGGGGGAAACTGGGAGGTTATTAACTCATCTGTTCAGCTCACTAAAGGGAGAATAATGATTCAATGTCTTGCTCCAAATCTGTCCCAATAAATATTTTATAACTTTACAGTGGACAACACTTCTACATCTAGGAGAGGAAATATGTCTTTTCCTTACCCACTTAAGGCCATGGCTGTGACCTTGATAACAAATGACAGACCAACAAGAGCAAGTTATACACATTTGCCTCATATAAGGTTTAAGTGACATAAAAGCCTTCAAAAGAGAATGAAGGCTCACAGAAACAGTAACCTCATGCATTTTTACAGTAGGTTGGATAGTCATGGAGAAATGTGATAGAGCAGAGGGGTGTGACCAAGTGGTAATAAACTGGGGGAAACACAGCAAGGCCTGTTTGTTCAGATTCTTCTCTATGTCCCTTGTCTTCAGACATAAAGGAGCCCCTTTCCTCTGGGTGCAGGGAGGGCACCTCTCACAAGAGGTCCTCAGGGGAGAAGTGGGGGGAGGGTGAGAGTGACTTTGCTGTTTCTGATGTTTTCTCAAATTCCTCCAGCTTCACATATTCAATATGGCAAAGCATTCTATTTGGGGGTAGTATGTTCTGAACCCCGTCATGCACATGATGCCAAACCCAGAATTTTAAAAGTGATACTTGTGACTATAAAATGTTTAAATTGAAAATACAGGCCGGGCATGGTGGCTTACACCTGTAATCCCAGCATTTGGGGAAGCAGAGGCCAGAGGATTGCTTGAGCCCAGGGGTTCAATACCTACCTGGGCAACTTGGTGGGACCTCTCACCTCAAATAAGTTTTAAAATTATCCTGGCCTGGTGGCCCATATATGTGTTTCCAGGTATTTGCCAAGGCTGAGGTGGAAGTATGGCCTGAGCCCAGTAGGTCAAGACTGTGATGACCGTGAGCATCACTACACTCCACGGGTGACAGTGATAATCTGCCTCAAAAAAAAAAAAAAAAAAAAAGCAAAAAGGAAACAATGAACTTCATAAAACATATTAGATGTACAAAGGACTGGCTTTTTTTTCTCTAAGGCTAGTCAAGTGAAACAATAGGAATGGAGAAGGACAGAAAATCAGTCACTGGCTGTAATCAATTAGTTGTAACTGGAGTGTTTTTACTCACGGCACGTTTTTATCAAAGTCACAAATGCCCAAAGCTTGTTTTGAACAACAGCAGTGCCCTAATCCTCTCCTACTCTTCTCTGTCCCGATAACCACGTTCAACTCCTGCCACCCAGTATTGGCTGTCTCCTCATCGCTAAATAAATAGCTACTCCTCGATTTTCTAAGTTTCCCTCCCAGGCATTGGAGACCTGTCTGCAAGAGGCAACATGGAGTTTGTATCTCCCCCTGCCAGTCCCCTCCAAGGGAGGCAGCAAGGCGCCTGCCTTGGCTTCCGCTCATTCGGGACAGACTTAACCCACCCCTCCTAACAGAACCGGCAAAGGAAACTGCGACAACCAAGGCCAGGCCAGCAGCTAGCCGTGACCGGCTGGATCAGTAAAGGCCAACGCATCTAGAGTGAGGAGCTGAGGTCGCCCAAACCCAGCACGGGAACCGCTGCCAGGACCCCCGCCGCCCCTTCCTCTCCCTGCAGTCGCCCTTCTCCTTCGCTCCTCTCTGCCTTCTCCTGTCTTTCCCTCCACTCGGCTAAGTTCCCAGGTCTCCCACCTCTCCCCTCCCTGGTCCCCCCGTTCTCCAAAGTGAGCTCCCAAAGGACGGCTGTGTTTCTCGGTGCTTCAGAATCCCTTTCAAAAGATCCAAACTGTGAAAATCGGAGAAATTGCTCCTTGGCGCGGTGGAGACCAGCGCAAGTAGCTGTCGGGATCCGCCCAGAGCCTCACCAGAGTTCTCTCCAGCAGAAAAAAGCATTCGTCCATCTGGTGGCCTCCTCGGAGGTGGCATCCTTGGGGCAGCGTACCAGTGGGTCGAAGGGGAGCCTCGCGGTCTCTGACTCGCTCCGGGGCGGCTCCTGGACCCGGAGGAGCCCGCCCGAGGCTGCAGGTCAAGAACCCCCAACTCCCAGTCCACGCACGGAAGAGGCGGACGCGGGTTCCTCTGTCGGACTGAGCTTCTAGAAAGAGTGAGATTTCCGGGGTCAGGATCCAAAGTCAGCGCAACAGCGACGTTTAGCATCCACAGTAGAGGCTTTGGAGCTAGAAATTGTGCATTAAGTCCCAATATGAAGAATAGAATAAATTAAAACTCGGAATAAAACACAAGACTCTTCTCGCGTTAAGTCTCGAACCACGGACCCCAAACTCAGCCACAATCACAGTGACGCGTCAACCCCATCAAACTAACCATATGACCGTTTACTTACCAAAAAGACAACTGATGCAATTAGACTTCTCCGGAGTGAAAGAAATCCCGGTGTTTAGGTTAGCGACGGCAGCAGATTCAGAGGAGGAGACCTCTCACCCGAGGCCCGAGAGTCACCCCGGGAGAGGTGGGGACTGGCCGGTCCCTGAGCTCCTTAGTAAGAGAGCCTGGACCTCCGATTGCTCCAGGCCAGGTGGGCTCGCCGAGGAAGGGGACACTCCGGGATCAGTCACGACTGGATGTGTCTGCAGTTTCTGTGTGGACCAGGCCTCTCTGAGAACCTGGTTTCTGGGGCCCCATCCCTGAAGAGAAGGTGGGGTGGTGCGGGGGACTCATCGCGAGGTGCAGAGGGCAGCGAGAGGTGGGAGGTGGGATCCTAGAGCAGTCCGTGCCCCCGCGGAGCCTACTGCCCTGGAGATCAGAATGCGCAAGACAGGAGGAAAGGAACCCCCGTTCTATTTAGGGAGTAAAAGGAAGTGACCTTCCTCTCTATTAAACAGAGTCCAAATCTCTCACAAGATTAGGACTCTGATCTCTGGATTCCAAATCCAGACTGCTCACCATTATACCATGGATATTCATATTGACGGTGCCACTGGTGGTATAAATACTTGTCCAAGTTGATTCCATTCCAGTTTCTCAATATATCAGAAGCCATAAATGTCACAGTTGTTTTTTTTTTTAAAGTACATATATTAAGGTACTCAGTCATCGCTCTCTCATAGGGTATGTGTACCAAAGGTCTCTTACAGTTTATACAGTATGCATGTACACAAAATCTTGCCTCACTAAATATTTACAGGTGTAATAGATAAAAATTCATATTAATGTCAAAATAATAACCTGTGTATTTTGCAAGGAAATTCCCAAGTGTGTCCTTGGATTGTTAAAGTCACACAGATCAACTTACATAAACTTTACATTTTAAACATCTTATTAGTGTACTCAGTGATTCACGAATCCAGCAGATCACAAGTGACTTAGGACTCTGCTGGGAAAGGTGAGAGTGAAAGCTTTTATAACATGTTCACAAAAGCATGACAAATAATATTTGATTGATTAGAGTGGAAAGTTAAAGGCTAGTTGATGGTTTCTGATTGGTAGTTTCTAGCTTTGTTTTAGGATTTGCCTTGGTGCTGTTTGTTTACATAAGAAGCCACCCCACCAAAATTTTTTTGAACAATTCCCTCCTCTTGGCTAGGCTTTCAGTTATGAGAGATTGACAAAAATCTGGGTGTAAGTGCCACTGTCTGCCACCATCACGACTGGTTTGCCTTTGTCAGCATGGAACTCATAAGTCATGGTTTCAGGCTCATTGGACAAGTATTTCTTTCATTGTTCATCTTGTTTTTGTCACTCTAATCACAGTGAAGCCATCTGGTGTACAGTGAACATGCATTTAAGAGCCTTGAGAGAATATAGCGCACCAGTGATGACTGTCAGGAGGATAATACTGGGGTATGCACATTAGCCAAGGTCTTCACAAACCAAACCAATGAAAATAAACCAAAACAAACAAAACAACAATACACATGCAAAAAAAGGTTAGTGGCTAGAACAAATTATAAACTCAATCTCTGAGTCCAGAGGGTAGTTAGTCAGGACTTTCAGATTTTCATTCAAAGTTTCTTTTCTTGGTTTGCTACTGTGGCCCACGTGGCTATCTTGGGGGTCCTGAGACTAAGTGAGTAGTGAGAGATTAAGAAAGACACAGACACGAAGACATAAAGAAAAGCTGGGGCCAGGTGGGACACTTTCCTCTGATGGAGGAGAAGTGGCCCCGAACTAGCTCAACATGTTTATAATCAAGCACAAGGGAAGTTTGGGAGGGGTTCAAGGTCTATAAGGGAGCTATAATGGAATTTTGTTGCTACCTAAATGGCAAGCTGTTCTGCGGTTATCTTGTTCTTGCCAAGACTTTATACTATTTGCACCCAGATATGTGGGCCCTGAGATGCCACTCCACGTAACAGGCTGCATCCCTTGCTCTTCGGTTAGGGTGCGAAGCAACCAAGCAGGACCTTGCCTTCGCTTGGGGCCTTGCCTTTGCTGGAGGTCTGCTGTCTGGACAGTGCTCATCCGCTCCCCATAATTTGCATTTTGCATTTCTGTATTATGGCCAAGGGCATCTTGGTGAACTCCCTGAGAGGCCATGTAGCAGGTACAGAGGTTGTCCTCTAAACTTTAATCACTTTGTCCAGATCCAGCTTGTACAGCTTCAGGATAAGGGCAGATTGTAGACAAGAAAGTGAAGGGCTATAGCAGGACTAGAATCTGATATTTAGGGGTATACTATAGTTTTCTAGTGAATATTTTTTTTCTCTCTCCAGTTGCCCCTATTTTAACCAAAGATAATCACAGTAAGACTACTAACTTTTTTGCAAAATGGCTCTAGTTTTACTAAACTTAACCTGATTATTCACATAAGAGCAACAAAAATATCAAGTGACCAAATAGGCCCTTTTAATGTCTGCTTTGTCTAAACTTTTCATAAGAAATTTCAGATGAGGCTTCTAAAACCCTCTTCTTTCTAGGAAGCCAACCCAATGGCTTGCTATTCAACTTGCCTACAATACCTATGATTTGGGTAAAGTCTTCTCTTCTTGAGGTTCTCAAAATGTTTTTAATGTTCCTGATCTTCCTTCCATAGTGACAGAGAACTCTTAAAGCCAGGAACCAGGTCATTTTTTTGTTTGTTTGTTTTATTTGTCTGTTTTTTTTACAAGAGCAAGTATAGGCTTCATAAAGTCAACATTGATATTTAAAAACTCTCTGGTCATATCTAGCTCTTTTACCATTTTCAAATATGATAAATGAAAGAAATATTTGTTCAATGAGCCTGATGCCGTGACTTATGAGTTCCATGAGTTCTTTTCACTGGTGCACTATATTCTCTCAAGGGTCTTAAGTGCATGTTCACAGTCACCAACTATACACTGATGGTTACACTGTGATTAGAGTGAAAAAAAACAAGATGAACAATGTAAGAAATATTTGTTCAATGAGCCTGATGCTGTGACTTATGACTTATGAGTTCTTTTCAAGGCCTTAGTAAAGTAACCAATGTTTCTGATTATGTCCTATTACAAGTGGAACAGATTCTTACTGAACTTTTGCAAAAACTATATTTTCATGAAAATTAGAATATTTGAATAATATCCAAATTCTGAAGGGATCAGGGAGGGAGAAGAAATAATCATTTCATCTTTGTTCACAAAGATATTCTTTTCCAAGTTGCTACAAGTTATAGATAACTTAAGAGAAAAGAACAAGGTTTCCTTAATTCTGGAATACAAGACATTAAGAACAAGCAACATTTCAAACAATGGGCCATAAAGAAATCATAATTTTGTCTTCTGAAACATCCAGAGACTCCAGGAGTCAGAAGATCCCACATTATTTTACTGCTTATCTGCTGGTGATAATCTTGGTAAATAGATGAAGGACTGATTTATAGTCAGGTAGGCAGTGACATCATAGATTCCATAAATACAGTGTACACTGACATCTCAAGATGCTGCCTGGAAAACTCCAAACAAATATCTTTTTCACATCTCTTTAGAGTCTGAAATGCAGTCTACTTATTCCTGCATGCAGAGGCATACTGATTCAGGCAAATTTCAAAGACCCGAGATTGAGAAAAACCTGAAACTTTGGGGTTGTTGGGCATTTCTGGAACTAACTAGAAAAGTAAAGAGACTGGGTAATGGAAAAGTATAAAGACTTTGGTATCACTTCAGAGTTTAGGATGTAGCTCTGTATAATATTTGTAATTTGATACCTGGCAATAATGTCCATAGAACAATAAGAATTTATCATGTAAAACCATAGTTTGCTGTGAAGAGTGAAAAATAAATCACTATGAATTGAAACCATACCTCTCACCTGTTGAGAAAACCAGTGAGTGGAAAATGGCAATAATCGTTGTAAGAAAATATTCTGGATCTGAAAGACATACAGTCTCTTTTGGCTTGATGAAGGGCCCAAATCAAGGAAGGATAAAAAGAACAATATTAAGGTACATCATTCTAGAATTTCAAAACTTCAGGCATAAGAAAAATCATTAGAATTTCTAGAGAGGAAAAAAAAAGACTCCATACAAAACATCAGGTATTAGAATGTCATGGAACTAATTAATAACATCAAAGCCAGGGGAAACAAAATCTAAGAAAATTACTTTTAAGTTGAAATTTTTTAAACACCAAAACTAGCAAACCTGTGAGGATGAGGATGTGTTATGAACAAGTATTTACAGTAATATGAGAGTAAAAACCAAAAAGAAGACATGACATCTTTTAAAAAAAATAATCAGGTGATTCACAGTGATAGAGAAGGCAAAGGAAGCCCCGGGATGACAGCCATGCAGCTGGCCTTGAGAGCAATCGGACATGTGTGAGTGGAAGGATGGAGAATTTCTTGTGGGCAGTGTTAAAAAATAATTCACAATACAATAGAAGAGATGTGAGGCACTTATTGATGGGTTGAGGAGAAAACGAGAAATTCCAATCAGATATCTAAAGAGTTTAAACATATCACTTTCTGTAGTGTAGTGGCTCACACTTGTAATCCTAGCACTTTGGGAGGCTGAAGCCAGAGGATTGCTTGAGTCCAGAGGTTCTAATAACACCAGATTTAGGGTGAAACACGCACAACTGCACAGCCCAGTAGACACACTTGAGGCTTCAATTTCAGTCTGTGCAATGTTCCTGTTTGGAGAAATTTCTTAATGACTTCTGTTCTAGAAAGAGCCTGAGAGGTATAGAGTAGTTTTCTGTCTTGTCTTTATTTTCAAGGCTGTTCCTAGAGGTCAGAATCTGAGAATGACCCAACTTATCTGTGTGGAACAGATGTTTCCAATAACTACAAAAATATAGGTCGCAGTATTTGAAAGAAGAAGCTTGCACTGGCTGGGGAATGAACCTGGATCTCCCAAATGAGAGGCAAGAATTCAGCCACAGAATCACGACCACTCCTTTGGAAAGGGGCATATTGCCTTTCATGGGAACGTGGTGTGAGGGGGACTTAGAGTAACCAGTTGGCAAACTGTCATATTTTTTAAAAGATATGACTGACAGGAAACATGCAGAGACCAAAGGCTCATCTGAGACATTTATGTCAGGCAACACTACAACATGATGGCTTCCAATAAAAACACATGACTTGCAAAGGCCTCATCTGAAGTAGGCTCTGTACAATTGGATAACAAAGCTCTCCAGGAACACATCAGAAATTAAGCCCATTTCTTGTCTCTGCTCCCGTATTTGGCAGGAGCCTGTGCAAGGTTCATTCCCTCACCTGGTGAGAAACTCTCTATGCCTCCCCATTCCTTGGGCATCCCAAACCCTTTCCTTACAACCTTGAGATGAATATCTGTTCTTTTCCAAAACAGGTCTCAGAACCTAGTGCTAACTATTCACAGCGATGAACTACTGGGAATGTGCCTGGGTTTCTCCAGGAGATCTGGATGTTAATTGAGCTTCTCTCCTCCTCCTCATCTTTCGAGTCTGGGAAAAATCCAGGGATCAGATCTTGCTTTTCAATTCTGATGCCTTTCGGTGAATCTTCTGCCTCAACCTCCCAAGTAGTTGAAATTTCAGGCACACACCACAATGCCCTGCTAATTTTTTTTCTTTTTTTAATCTTAGAGATCAGGTATCCCCATGATGCCCAGGCCGGTCTTGAACTCCTGGGTTCAGGCAATCGTCTCACCTCCACCTCCTCCATTACAGGTGAGCCACCATGTCCATCATCTCATTCATTTCTAATTGGCATGTTATTCTATTGTACTTTATTATTGTTGTTGTTGTTGTTGTTGTTGTTATTTATTTATTTATTTTGAGTTGGAGTCTCACTCAGACGTCCAGACTGGAGTGCAGTGGACGCTCCTGGCCACCGCAGCCTCGACCTGCCGGGCTCCGGCATTCCTTCCGCCTCAGCCCTCTAAGTAGCTGGAACTACAGGTGCGCGCTACCTCGCCCAGCTAATATTTTATTTATTGTAGAGATGAGTTCTCGCCAAGTTTCCCAGGCGGGTTTTGAACTCGCGGGCTCACTCACCTCGGCCTCCCAAAGCACGGGATTACAGGCTGAGCCTCCGAGCCCAGCTGTACTTTATTATTATTATTATTTATTAATAGCGACAGGGTCTTACCTTGCCCGAGGCTGGTCTGGAACTCCTGGGCTCAAGGGAGTTTTGCTTTTGGGCCTCTCAGACTGCTGGGGTTACAGGTCTGAGTCATTCCCAGGCCTGATTTGGCCTAAAACTGGAAATCTCTGAACAAGAAAATGGGTAAGGCCACTCAGTTCCATGCTGGAGGATTCAGACAAGCTGAATGCGACGCAGCAATCCATCCAAGGGTGTTGCAGCTGGTGAGCGAGGAGACAAGTCTCGCCTTGACGATGACTGGAATGCAGGGGATTCTTTGTAATCTCCCGACCGCTAACAACTTTTCGAGCCACAGGTCAGCTCTGATTTTCCCGGTCGCAGGGAAATGGCGCCAGGAGTGTGGAGACTGGCGACAAAAAGAGAAGGCATGCTAAGCACTGTGGGAGGGACGCTGCCGTGACTCGGATTCGAACCGAGGTTGCCGCGGCCACGACACAGAGTAGTAACCACTATACGATCACGGCGAGCCATGGGCGCAACGGTGACTCCTATCTTTCCTTTAAGAGTAATGAGTGGTTGCTTCATTTTTGAGCGCTACTCTTCCTGGCGGTTTTCTGCGCCTCCTTGGTCTCTATTTTTCCCTCATTTCTTTGCCTCCAGCGACATGAAAAAGCATTTCTCTCTCTCAAGGATCCAGTCCTTATCGCAGCACAAGACTACGGGGAAGTCTCCTCTCGGGTTCCAGGCCTCCCCGACTTTCCTCCTAATCCTAGTTCCTTGGTGGACCCGCACCTTCCCCGTCCTGTCCTTTGCCATCTGGCCTCACCCTCCAGCCCATCAGGCAACACCCCTGTGGAGCGCTCGCAGCTCCACCGTGCAGATGGGGTGCTGGCAGCCTTCCCCACGGGATGCCCGCCCACGGGAT
>NW_007150386.1:0-1475 GCF_000164805.1 Carlito syrichta | reverse complement strand
TCTGAGGGGCTGCCTTGGGGAAAGGGAGGGTGTGGCTCTCAAACCTTCGGATGGGTGGGGATGGCCAGGCAACTCATTCCTGTCTCCTCAACACTCAGTGAGGCCACGATGGTAAGATGACCAGAGCCCAGGATCTCAAGACCAGGCTGGACAGCATAGCAAGCCCCCACCTTGACCCCAAGCAAAACCCAGGAAAGCTGGGTGAGGGAAGGCCTTGGTGGAAGAATTGCCCCTGACCCAGAGTTCAAAACCAGGCAGGAAGACCAAGATGTTGACCAATTGGAAAGTCTGTGATCGCAGCAGTTTGGGAGGCCCAGGCTGAGAGGATGGTCCAAGTTGGATGGTTTGAGAGCTGCCTGGGGAACTAGTGAGGAAAGAAAAGGAAGGAAGAAAGAAAGAAAGAAAGAAAGAAAGAAAGAAAGAAAGAAAGAAAGAAAGAAAGAAAGAAAGAAAGAAAGAAAGAAAGAAAGAAATCCATTCTCTCCCAAAACTTCTGCCCTCAGTCCTTCCCCCCCACCCTCCACATGTGAGGGTCCCCCAAGCTTGGCAATCTCCACTCCAACTTCCCCGAAATGACTGCTCCTGCTTCCTGACTGGATTCCTGCTGGCTCTCCTTCCTGAGGTGAGAAACATGCCCCAGGCATGTTGACCCTCTGACTCAGTAACGAGGAACTTCCACCAAGAAAGGTCATGGACACATCCCTCTTCCGGGGCATTTCTCCCCCAAAATCCCATTTTTCCTGGCTTGAAATCCAGTCACACTGTGAACACACCACACGCAGTTGATAATATGTGTATGATTCTGATGTTTTTGGAGACAGGATCTGGCTCTGTGGCCCAGGTTGGGGCCCGGGGACACAACCGTTGTTCACTGCCAGCCTCGAAATTGCAGGCTCTGGCCATCCTCCCACCTCAGCCTCCGATGTGGCTGGGTCAACAGCCACCTCGACCCCAGACCCACTGTTTCATTGGATGTGGAGAAAGGGGTCTCCTTGTGGCCCGAAATGACCTTGGTCTCCTGAGCTTCAGCCATTCTTCCAGCTCAGAATCCATGATTGCTGGGATTCCAGGTGTGGGCCACTGCACCAGGCCTTCTGGTTCATTTTTGATGAAGGATCAGGGCTGGGCTCGGGGTCTCAACCTTATCATCCCAGCACTTTTGGTGTCAGAGTCCAGTGGCCAGACCCGAGCCCATAGGCCAAGACCCACCCAGGGAACTTGGTGAGACCTCATCTCTACCCTCCCTCCAAATGACCCAGATGTGGTAGTGTGTGCCTCTCATTCTGCCTCCTCGTAAGGTCAGAGAAAGTTTGCCATAGCCCGGAAGTCTGAGGCTGCAATGGCTGGGAGCAAGCCACCACCCTCCAGCCTGGGTGATGGGTAAGACCTCAACTCAAAGGAAAAAGGAGAAAAGGAAAAAAAAAAGGAAGAGTATCCATTTGTGTGTGGAGTTGGGATCATTAGGAACAGACAGA
>NW_007150385.1:0-796 GCF_000164805.1 Carlito syrichta | reverse complement strand
GGCTCGGGGTCTCAACCTTATCATCCCAGCACTTTTGGTGTCAGAGTCCAGTGGCCAGACCCGAGCCCATAGGCCAAGACCCACCCAGGGAACTTGGTGAGACCTCATCTCTACCCTCCCTCCAAATGACCCAGATGTGGTAGTGTGTGCCTCTCATTCTGCCTCCTCGTAAGGTCAGAGAAAGTTTGCCATAGCCCGGAAGTCTGAGGCTGCAATGGCTGGGAGCAAGCCACCACCCTCCAGCCTGGGTGATGGGTAAGACCTCAACTCAAAGGAAAAAGGAGAAAAGGAAAAAAAAAAGGAAGAGTATCCATTTGTGTGTGGAGTTGGGATCATTAGGAACAGACAGAAATCAATTGGGAACGAAGCCTCAGGCTTGGGCCTAGAGTTACTGAAAGATGGTGTATTAGCAGACAATCTGACTGTGGCTTTGGAAGACTGAGGCATGGGACGGCTGGAACCCGGGAGTTTGAGACCAGCCTGGGCCACGAAGCATGACATTATCGCTCCCTGAAACACAAACACTGGAGTCACACATGGTGGCACCCATGGTCCCAGCTACACGGGATGCAGTGGCCTCCGTCTCGAGGCATTCCATTGCATCACCCCCACCAACAGAACATTTGAAACTACACTGGGCACCGTGGCCCATGGCAATTAGCCCCACACCCTGGGAGCTGCCTGAGCCCAGGGTTCAGAGACCAGCCATGGTGATGTGGCCAGATCTTGTCTCAGTGAGAGGTCTCCTAAATCAAGTCAGGCATGGCAGCCCCCAGAGTCGGGACTGCTTGAGGGG
>NW_007150384.1:0-4963 GCF_000164805.1 Carlito syrichta | reverse complement strand
GGGAAAGGAAGGGGCCCTCTCCCTGCCCGAAAGGTGGTAAAAACAGGCACCAGAACTGGTCTGGTCTTGCCATTGCCCAGATCCCCTTGAATGTTTTGTGCCCAATGGCTGCCCTAATTCAGGGCCCATTTGTTCCATGAACTCACACACATCTTTTCCATGGGGAACCACTGTGGAGTGTGGAGGGCAGGTCTTCTGGGATGCATGGCCGATGTCATGGGACAGACTTCCCCGGTGGCCAACGTTGAAACCTCCCATGAAATGAGGCCAGGAAAGTGTCTTTTCTTCTCTCATCGCTGAGAGTAATTCCTCGCAATGGGTGGCAAGTGTAGGAGTGGTGGCAGTGGTGTTGATTATTGTTATTCGGAGTCGGAATCCCACTCTGTCCCCAGGCCAGAGCACAGCGGCACTCTCAAGGCCACCACCGACTCCACCTGCCATGCTGAACTGATCCTCCCTCCTGGACCCCGGAGTGACTAGAAACACATGGCTGTGCTACCAAGCCCGGCTAATCTTTGGATTTATTTTTGATGACAGAGATGAGGTCTCACCCAGTGTCCAGGGCTATTCTCAAATGTGCAGGCTCACCCTGTCCACTCACCTCAGCCTCCAAAGGGCCAGGACCTGAGCCGAACCTGTGGTTTTGGTGTTGGTGAATGGTATTATTATTCTGAGTCAGAGTCCCACTCTATCACCCATGCCAAAGCACAGGGACTTTCTCTCAGCCATGGTGACCTCCACTGGCTGGGCTCTGGTCATACTCCCATCACTGCCTCCAGAGTTGCTGGAATGACTGGTTTGCACCACCATGCTCGGCTCATTTTGTTGGTTTCTTGTAGAGATGAGATCTCACCAAGGTACCCGGGCTGGTCTTGAAATTAGAAGCTAATGCCATCCTCTCACCTCGGCCTCCCAAAGCACCAGGGTGACAGGCGTGAGCCCCCCGCCCAACCTTCACACCACTCTTGGGTCCTGATCATGAGGCCTAGTCCCTTCAGATGACCCAGGACCCCAGAGAGGGCAGCCAGAGTCACTCTCAAGCCCATCCCAGAGGAGCGCCTTGTGCAGGGGCATGTCTCCACCAGTGCGCCCACCCCTCTAGTTGCCTCGATCCCCAGCGTGATTCCACTCACACTTCCCAGATGTTGCCTCCTGGAAAGGAAGGGTGTGGCTCTCAAACCACCGTGGCTGGGGAGGCAGGGCGACTCAAGCCTATCTTCTCAGCACACTGAGAGGCCGAGATGGGAAGATGGCCGGAGCCTGGCAGCTAAGACCAGGCTGGACACCAGAGCAAGCCCCCACCTCGATGCCAACTCAAACCCAGAAAACCTTGGGTGAAGGCAGACCTTGGCGGGAGGCTCGCCTCAGGCCCATATTTCAAGACCAGGCAGGAAGACCAGGTTGTCGACCAAATGGAAATCCTGTGATTGCAGCAGTTTGGGAGGCCAAAGTCAAGAGGAAGGCCCGAGTTGGGTGGTTGGAGAGCAGCCTGGGCAACCTAGTGAGGAAAGGAAAGAAAGAAAGAAAGAAAAACAGAAAGAAAAAATCTAAGTCAACAAAGTAATACATTCACCTGCAAACCTTCTGTCCTCCATCTTTCCCCCTGCCTCCCACACATGAGGGTCCCCCAAGCTTGACACCTTCCAACCCCAACCACCCAAAATGTCAGCCCCTGCTTTAGTGCAGGAGTTCCCAAGGCTCCCTGGTGGGGTTCCTGCTGGCTTTCCTCTCTTGAGTGAGAAATGTGCCCCAGGCAGGCTGGCCCTCTGACTCGGCAATGGGGACTTTATGCCAAGAAAGACCGGGGACACATCCCTCACCCAGAGACATTTCTTCCCTTCTAGTGCCATTTTTTCTGGCTCCAAAGCCAGTCACCCTTTGAACACGCCATGTACAGTTGAGAATCTGTGTACGATTCTAATGTTATTGGAGACAGGGTCTGGCTCTGGTCCAGGCTGGGGCCTGGAGAAATGACTGTCATTCACCATTAGCCTCAAAATTACAGGCTCTGGTGATCCTCCTGCTTCAGCCTCTGTAATGACCGGGAAGACGTGCACCAAGACCCCAAACCCCCTGTTTGGATGGGTGTGGATATGGAGTCTCTCTGCATGGCCCAGACAGGTCTTGAGTTCCTGAGCTACAGCCATTATCCCAATATAGCTTTCCAAAGTGCCGGGATTCCAGGCTTTGGCCACTGCACCTGACCTTCTGATTTGTTATTGATGAAGGATCGAGACTGGGTTTGAGGGCTCAACCTCATCATCCCAGCGCATTGGGAGGCCAACGCCTGCTGCGTATTCGAGCCTGTGAGTCCAAGATGGACCCAGACAACTTGGTGAGACCTTGTCTGTACCCTTATTCCCAAATTAGCAGGGCATGGTGGCAGGCACCTGTGGTTTAGGCTCCTCAGAAGGCCTGTGGAGGAAGGTTTGCCAGAGTCCAGTGGGCCAAAGATGCAGTGGCCGGGAACGAGCCACTGCCCTACAGTCTGGGTGATGGAGTGAGACTGACTCAAAAAAAAAGAAAGAACAGAAGTGCATCCATGTTTATATGGAGTTGGGATCCTCGTGAACAGACAGAGATCATTGGGGAAGGAGGCCACAACCTTGGGCACAGAGTTCCCAAAAGATGGTGAATCATCAGACATTCAGGCTGTGACTTTGGGAGGCTGAGGTAGGGGACAGCTGGAGCCCAGGAGTTTGAGACCAGCCTGGGCTATGTAGTGAGACTTCGTTGTTCCCTGGAATGTAAACACTTGAGTTGTGCATGGTGGCACAAACGTTCCCAGCTACACGGGCTTTGGTGGACTCCATACCAGGGTGTGCATTTGCGTCTCCCCTGCCGACAGCACGTGCAAATCCTGGTCATGCACCGTGGCTCATGGCCATCAGCCCCGTGCCCTGAGAGGCCGAGGTGGGAGGCTGCCTGAGTCCCGGGTTGGGAGAACAGCCCGGGTAATGTGGCCAGACCTTGTCTAGGCAAGAGATCCCCAAAACTGAGTCATGCGCAGTGGCCTCTGGAGTCCTGGCTGCTCAGGGGCTGAGGCAAGGGGACCATCTGAGCCCCACAGGTTAAGGCCCCAGGAGCCACAAACGTGCCTCCACACCCCAGGCCAGTGATAGAGACCTCAGGAAACAAAAAGTAACCTTCCACGTGCATCACGATAGGCATCCATGGTTCCCCATAAAAGGTCCACACGAGAATAGCCTGGACCTCAAAGACATCATTGCTCCCCAGAACGCCAACACTGGAGTTGTACATGGTGGAGCCTGCAGTCCCAGCTACATGGGATGTGGTTGCCCCTGTTCCGAGGCACTCCTCTTCATTGCTACCATCTACAGAACATGCGTGTCCAGGCCGGGCACCTTGGCTCATGGCTTTCAACCCCGCACCCTGGGATGCCAAAGTGGGAGACTGCCTGAGCCTAGGGTTCAGAGAACAACCCAGGTGACATGACCATACCTAGTCTCCGTGACAGGTCCCCAAAATCGAGTCAGGTGTGGTGATATCTGGAGTCCTAGCTGCTTGAGACCAAGGCGGGAGGACCACCTGATTCCCACAGGTCGAGTCCCCGGGTCCCACAAACATGCTGTCATGCCCCAGACAGGCCAACAGAGACTCTGGCAACAAAAAAGATGCCTCCCACACATGTCACGACAGGTGTTTATGGCTCCCCAGGGAAATCTCCGTGTGGGCGAGGGATGATGGAGTGATCTGGAGAGGAAGGGGCCCTCCCCCCACCTGAAGTTGGCAGACAGGGCGACCGGAACCTGGTCTGGACATGGTGTTGCTGGACCGCCTTGCTCACTCTCTGCCTGTTGAGTGCCCTAGCTTGGGTCCGTCTGTTCTGTGCTGTCACATAGGTCTTTGCCATGGAGCAAGAATGTGGAGGGTGGAGGCAATCCATTTGGGGTGTGTGGCCAAAGGCATGGGATTGACGTGCATGGTGGCCACCTTTGAAACCTCTCATGAATGACAGGCTGGAAAGTTCCTTTTCCTCTCCAATCACTGAGGGTGACTCCTCATGCTGGATGGCAGGGTTGGTGGTGGTGGAGGTGGTGGCGATCATTATTATTTGGAGTCAGAATCCTGCTCTGTCCTCCAGTCGGAATAAAGGGACACATTGACAGCCACCGCAGACTCCACCTACCAGGTTCAGGCGATCCTCCAGCATTGGCCCTCCTGAGTGGCTCAAACCACAGGCCTGCCCCACCATGCCAGGCTAATCTTTGGATTTATTTTTGATGGCTGAGATGAGGTCTTGCCCAGTGTACCAGGCTGGTGTCAAACATGCAGGCTTAGGCCATCCATTCATCTTGAACTCCCAAAGGCTGGGATGCCAGACTGAGCCCCTGAGTCTGGCCTGTGGTTGTTGTGGTGGTGGTGGTTGGTCTGGTTATTCTGAGTCAGAGGCTCACTGTGTTGCTCAGGCTGGAGGGCAGGCGCCTGCTCTTGGCCACAGCAGCCTCCACTGGCTGGGCTGTGGTCATCCTCCTGCCGTGGCCTCAAGACTGGCCAGGACAATAGGCATGCATCATCAGGTTCGGCTCTTTTTTTGACTTCTTGTAGAGATGCGGTCTCACCAAGGTGCCCGGGCTTGTCTTGATCCCTGGGACCAGGCCATCCTCTCACCTCAGCCTCCCAGAGCTCTGGGATGACAGGTGTGAGCCCCCACACCTGGCCTCCACAACACTCTTGGGACCCCACCATGAGACCCCCTCCCTTCCAATGATCCTGGACCCTGTAGATGGTGGCCTGATTCTCCTGCTGAGCCCTCTCCTGGGAGAGCACTTGGTGCTGAGACATGTCTCTGCTGGGGTGCCCACTGTTCCACCAACCTAGTTCCCCAGGGAGGACCCGCTTGCTCCTCCCAGGGGCTGCCTAGGGGAAAGGGAGGGAGTGACTCTCAAACCTTGAGGAGGGCGTGGACAGCTGGGCCACTCACACCTGTCTCTTTGGGACT
>NW_007150383.1:0-699 GCF_000164805.1 Carlito syrichta | reverse complement strand
GACAGTCTGGAAAATGCCTTTTCCTCTCCCATCCCTGAGTGTGGCTTCTCGCCCTGGATGGCAGGTGTGGTGATGGTGGTGGTGGTGGTGATTATTATTATTAGTTGTCACAATCCCACTCTGTGACACAGGCTGAAGTGCAAGGTCATACTCACAGCCATCAGGGACTCCACCTGCTGGGCTCAGGTGATCCTGCTGCCTCCACCCCCCCAAGTGGCTGGAACCACAGGCCTGCACCACCATGCCTGGCTAACCTTCGATTCATTTTTATTACAGAGATGAGATCACACACTGTGACCCGGGCTGCTGTCGAACCTGCAGGCTCAGACAGTCCACTCGCCTGTGAATCTGAAGGGTTGGAATGCCAGGCTGAAGTCCTCAGCCTGGCCTATTGTTGTGGTGGTGGTAGGTATTATTATTCTGAGTTGGAGTCCTGCTCTTTTGCCCAGGCCGGAGTGCAGAGGACCACCCTTGGACACCACGGCCTCAACCAACTGGACTCTGGTGATCCTCCTGCTGTGGCCTCCAGAGTGACCGGAAGGACAGGCATGTGCCAACACGTTCGGCTCATTTTTTTGACTTCTTGTAGAGACCTGGTTTCACCAAGGTGCCCAAGCTAGTCTTGAACACAGGGGCTCAGGCCATCCTCTCACCTCAGCCTCCCAGAGGGCTGAGATGACAGGTGTGAGACCCCGATCC